>NW_016158126.1:44872-87564 GCF_001687245.7 Rhagoletis zephyria
AATTTTGGTTGTAAATTTTTGCTTACTTTGTATGTAAACAATCTCAGCTCACCAAATAAATAACAAAAAATACTTCCAAATTAGGATCCACTTGAACAAGTAATTAAACACTTTTCAACATGAATTAGCAGAGTGCACTTTTCATTTGTTTACAATTTGGTTGGTATTTACTCTCTTTTTTTGTCTTCTAAATATCCAGAGAACCGAGTACGGCATCGATTTCCAGTAAAATCTGACAGATTCTGACTAGTCCGGACTGGTACGGGATCGCAACTGTTGAGAAGGCTAATACAGTAATTTTCATTAACAAACTTTCAAACGAATCGAAAAATATCTATAAATACAAATATCATAAAACAACTTTTTTTGCTTCTAAATTTTTTTGGCTTCTAAAATTTCAAGTTTCGTAAAGCGGACGATATATTGTTTTTCATACAATTCGCAAAGCTACACCGTACGAAACGCAACAACACTGATAAAATTTAGAGAAATATAAAATTATATAAACAAGAAACGGCTAATCGAATATCACATACGCTACCTTAATATATAAAGGCCCTATCTCACATCGTCGATGAAATGCAAAAAAGTCGTAGCCGCTGTGGTGTAGTGGTAAGCAGTGCGCGCTTCCACTCCGTAGCACCTGGGTTCCGGCCCTGGTCAAAGCAACATCGCAAAAAATATAGAAAAAATTGTTTTTCTTAACAGCGGTCGTCCCTCGGCAGGCAGTGGCAAACTTCCGAGTGTATTTCTGCCATGAAAAACAGCTTCTCATAAAAATACAATCGCCGTTTGGAGTCGGCGTATAACTGTAGGTCGCTACGCTTTGTGTGACAACATCAAGGCGCACGCCACAAATTAGAGGAGAAGCTCGGCCAAACACTAAAATATGTGTAAGCGCCAATCTATTAATATTATTATATTAACTAAAATTTTGTATTGCATAAAACGATGTTGGTTTTATTATCGATGAAATGCATTATAGTCAATCAAAAATAAGAGAATTTTGAATTTTTACTACTACGTGAGATAGCGCCTTTCTATATTAATGTAACAATCAGTGATCGGACTTCTACCACATTGTGGTAGATCTGCCATTTTTTTGAGCATCTACCACGTCTACCACACAAGGTCTGAAATCTACCAAATATTCGCGTTTTTTAGTAGTTTTATTTTTGCTCGACATAATTTTCTTAATTTTAAGAGCACAAATTGTCCAACACTAAACAGGCAGAATGGGAGGATAAAATAAACCCTAAAATAGTAAATATTCTCAATATTAAATTTTTCGACAGGAAACGTTTTATTGTGTTAAATTGCAAAACATATGATTTATAAAAAAAATTAATAGCGAGAATGTTAAAAAACGGCGTTTTTTGTGAAAGTGTTAGCAAATTTCAGCGTATCTAAAGTTTCTAAAGCGTTGTTTACTTTTACTTGAGAATTGTCAAAATCGGCAAATCACAAGTAGCGGTTTCTGGAACGTGCCACATTTGTTCGCTACATCGTGATGTGATAAAAGGAAAAGCTGTCAGTACTCCGCAAGGTTGCAGAAATCTTTCAAAATATGTTCGAAAAATATTTTGATATGGAAGGAACTGCTTTACACTGTCAAGGAAAAAAATTGCCAAAAATCACCGCAATTTTTAGCAACTTCAATCTTGCATTTTATTATACTAAAATTAATTTTTTTGTTAGACTCTAATTAAAATGTTTGCAATTTAGGTGAAACCTTGCAAAAATTTTTAAATTCTTGTACAAAGTTTAATCCAAACCCTGAGATGTACCACATTTTTTTGAAATCTACCACATTTTTTTCCAGATTCTACCACACAATTTTTTTTCGAGTCCGTTCACTGGTAACAATGGCCCGTAGTCATAGTCAAAATAAAGTCGACTTTAAAGTTAGTTGCAGGTTTTTGACATAATTTTCAATGGGATATCTGTCAAAAAAGCTGCAACTAACTTTAAAGTCGACTTTATTTTGACTATGACTACGGGCCAATATGTATTTATGATCCAACTACACAAGATCTGACAAGATGAAGCAAAAGAAAAAAGTATTTTTCTGGTTGACGTTTGTAATTTCGGCGCCATGTTATTTTCTGTGAAAAGTAAACAAAGAATATGAAGACGAAGCATAAGGAAAAAATGCAAGCAATGTTGTGCACATGTTTGTGCTAACCAATTTATTATTTTTGTACGTGTTTTTGCATTCAATCACCGCGCACTTCATTTTAATTACATTTGCACAAAAAATTACTTAGAAATCAATGAAATAAACCACCGACAAAATTCACATAAAGAAAGAAGCAAAACCGAAATAGCAAACTTCAAAATTACGAACGTCACACACTTTTTTTCTCAATTTCTATTACAAATGGCTGCTTCTCAACCGGTCAGATCTGTTCTGATTGGTTCATTGGTATTTATGGGTTTGAGTGTAAATGCAAGTATTAATACTTTCAAGATATATTATAGCCCAGTTATGCATACCTTTTTTACGTAAAAAGCAAAACCCAACAGAATTCTTCATGTTAAGGGCCGGTTGTTCAATGTCTGGTTATCACTACCACTACACTATCGACGATTTCGACATCACGCATGTAACATGTGATCGATAAAGCAGTCGTTGTACTTAACCGGAGCTTCTACATCCGATTTGTGCTTATCAGACATTGATCAACCGGCCCTAAATGCTATGCATTGGGTAACCGTTTACACGCACAGCCCATTTAACAGATTCTTATGTGACAACTCTCATGCAACGCTAGGTATGCATAACTGGGCTATTAGTTGTGGTTTCATTTCCTTCCCTGAAACGTTTAATCAGCTTTTGGTGTTAGGTTATTATCATTTGGCTGCAAAAATTCTTGCACAATTGCTAAAACCATCTCATTTGTGGCATTTATTAGCCCATTAAAATCACTTTGATCTGGTTGTGCACACATTTCGGCATAGTATTTAAATTTTGGGGGTTCTCGAAGGTGAAAGTAATTACGCACTAACCGGCAAAATGGCCTTACCATTAAGGGCCGGTTGTTCAATGTCTGGTTATCACTACCACTACACTATCGACGATTTCGACATCATGCATGTAACATGTGATCGATAAAGCAGTAGTTGTGCTTAACCGGAGCTTCTACCTCTGATTTGTGCTAATCAGACATTGAACAACCGGCCCTTAGTTGTGAGGTATCAATGCTTATCAAGGGACTTCACATTATTTGAAACATCAAATGGTTTTGATAGTCTGATAGATACTTACTTAGTTAAACCGCGTATATGTTCTCGACGTGTGGAGTAACGATTTCGGCACCGTTCTTCCAGTATACTTTGTAGCCATTCAGGCAGGTTCTGCAATTCATTTCCGAGTGAATTTCAATAAAATGCGCTTTGAATTCAAATTTTCAACTGCCTGATTATCATCTTTTGGATTATGAGAAGCAGTCACCATCACGCCACCAAAGCAATTGAAATTACATATTTAGTCTGTTCCTTTGAACTTCGGACTAAAACCTGTGGAACTGTCAAACTACAATTTTACTCTCTCAAATGAGAGTAAAAGGAGAACAGATGCAGAAGTGCATAGGAACGCAAAAAGCACTATTTCCTGTAAAAACGTCAGTCGGTTTGTTTACATGTCATTTGTACAACACTGATTTAGCTGAAATATCACTAAATAATTATTAAAATCTATACATATTCAAACATTTCGTTGTTTACTTCCATTTTTTTTACAAATATAAGGTACTTTGCTTTCACCGCTGTTAGTTTTTGCTTGCACATGTAAATCAGCTGATCGTTTGACACTTTTCATGAACTTACAGGAAAAGAAACTCCGGACTAAATCCTGTAACTTCTGACTAGGAACAGTTGCTCAGTTACTCTCTCAAATGTGTTCCCACTTACAGGTTTTATGTCAATAGGAACGACTTCCTGTAAGTTCTGACTAAATCCTGTAAACCGGACTGCTATTGGAACAGACTAATTGTGTATGGTACTAAAGGTGTGGCCTATGGAGATAAACCTTAAAGCCGGCACGTATAAAAAAATTTGCGGATAGCTCGGCAAATCGTTTGCTATTATGACGTCCATCCTAGCCAAAAACAATTCCGCGTGTTTTGCGGTCGTTATCACCAAGTTTGTTCGCCATATAAGTAGATAGACCTTGTGCTGTTTGTGCTATGACAAGATCATTCATGCCATTAAAATCAGCTCTCATTCACCCATTCGTGGGCTTAAGAAACCCCAACCATCATAAGCGGAACAAAATATGACATTACCGGCAGCTGGGAAAAAGTGCATGCTCATAGTAGTCCTGTAAGGGCCGTATGCACCATGTCTAGTTAATTCTAACTCCCAGTTAAACATCTTTATCGACGTTATCGACACCCATCATATAACATGTGATCGATAAAGCAGTTAACGTGATTAACTGAAGGATGTACCTCCAGTTAGCGTTAAGTAGACATGGTGCAAACGGCCCTAAGTATAATGATTATATTATCATTTAGTTAGTATATATAGTGTTTGTTGTAAGTTAACGAGCGTACCTTTTCCGTAATATCCTCCATTTCCATTGAACGATATGGTCACTCTTATTCGGCAGCAGATTTTGCTGGCGATTCTTCCGACTTCATACCANTATAATGATTATATTAACATTTAGTTAGTATATATAGTGTTTGTTGTAAGTTAACGAGCGTACCTTTTCCGTAATATCCTCCATTTCCATTGAACGATATGGTTACTCTTATTCGGCAGCAGATTTTGCTGGCGATTCTTCCGACTTCATACCACAGCCAACAAGTCCATGGTGGCATTCTCAAATCAAACGATGATTTTCTTCATATATGCACTATGATCGTGTCATAATTGTTAGTCAACCTCAAGGTGCATCTGTACAAGGTGGTGGCAAACAACAACCAATCAACTCTAGAAAATAAAAGTGAAAACTTGCATTACTTAAAATGTAAACAAACCACGGGACGCTATTATTAAGTCTTATCGTTCTTGCGTCAGGATTCCTCTCCCTTTTTTTCCTCGTACCTCAAATTAAGTGGTTGTAGTTTTTTCTGCGCTACATGCACATATATAAAAATTTTTTTTTTTTTTTGTAATTTAAGTTATATATTTTTATCTCATTTTTCCTGCCAGAACCCGCCATCTTAACTATCACTAATAACCTTTCGTCTGTTTTCAACGATTATCGTCTCACTTTCGTCTTCTATTCGCGTTAAAAAATCCCAAACTCGACGTCAACTACGTAACGATCAGCTGTTTTCGTGCTGCCAGACGATTTCGACTTACATACAATCAACACACGAACCCAACGTCTAGCAGATGAAATGAATGTTCGCTTCGAGATACATGGGGCAAACTTTATTTTAAGGACCCCCGATTTGGTACTGTTCGAAAGCTGGAGATCCCCCTTTCCTAAAATACCCCCTTTTAGGTGCGGGAGCCTTCTAGTTTTTAAAATAATTGCGTTCCAGCAGCAGTATGAATAACAGGAATTTACAGGATTTTATAGGAAGCTGTTCCCGCTCGACACCTTATATAATATTTATTAACGGCGAAAACAGCTGTTCCTGTAAATCCTGCAAAACCTGCTATTCGTACTGTAGCTGGAACGCAACTAATATAGTATTAGGGCTAATTTCACAATCTAATCTTAAGTTGAACTTAAGTTCTAGTTGAGAAAAATCTTAGCTAAGAACAGTTTAAGGGTTTGTTCAAGTTTGCGTTTCACAATGCGTACTTAAGTATGGTAAATATATTGATAAAAAGTATGGCAGCTCCACAAAAAATGCTTTGTTTAGATGTTTCGACATATCTTAAAATACATAACAACTGAGGATATAGTGTATGCGGTTTATTTAAAGTGTAATATTTGAGCGAAGAAATATAAAATATTGAGCTTTATATATCAAAAAAAAATTTCAGAAAATAAGAGGAGAATAAATTTCGGTCCAAATGAAATTGATTTGCTATCATCTTCCCAACTCAAATCAAAATCCATTTTGTGCCTTTTTTCATTTTTCCGACAAATTGTTTTGCTTCTCAATCAAAATTTATCATAAGCATCTTATTGCTAGATCAGCTGTTTTGCGACTTAAGCAGTGTTTGCATTATTCAACTTTGCGTTCAACAATTGCGTTCAACTCAACGCAGGGTTGCACGAAAAAAAAGTTGAATGGCTAAATGTTGGCTGGCGACCAACTTTGTTGAAAGCGATTAGTTGAAAGGCCATTCAACCAAAAGTTGAATGCAAAGTTGAACAATGCAAACACCTTTTTATGGCGAATATTTTGATATTTTTTCATATTTTGATATTTTTAGCCATTCAACTTTTTTTTCGTGCAACCCTGCGCTGAGTTGAACGCAAATGTTGAACGCAAAGTTCAACAATGCAAACACACTTTTAGTTTACTTTTAGTCGCCGATGGCCGCGACTTAATGGGTCGATTACGGGTAGCAACGCAACCACGGTTCGGTTACCAGCTGGCAACGCAGCTGGAAACAAAATTTGTATTACGAGTGGCAACTATCGTCAGTTGCTGTAGAGTTATCGATAATCGAAATTTGACAGTGCGACAACCAGCAAGCGGCTGTAAACAAGCTGTGCGAGTAAAATTAAATTATTAAAATAAAGAGTTTTAAAGAAAATACAGCAGTAAAACGAAGTTCATCATATTTGTTTAAAAAGAAGAGAAGTGCATAAACGCGGCCTCAATCAGGCAAAATTTAAAGATAATTCCAATTCTCTACAGCTACCGCGAGCACTGTAAGCAAAAGTTAATGCTTTCAATGTTTTTCTTTTATTATCGTTTTGTGTTCATTTTTAAAGCATATTGAGGACTTCCAAAAGGAGCTGTAGTATAATTGGTTAATAAATAGATGAACCTCTTCGTTCAACTTTAATACCTCCGCTCATAAAAGCTCGCGCACCTCTTCGATTTTTCGCAGAAGGAAGGGCCACAGCAATGACTGCAATTTGGAAACCTTGGTATGCCGGTAGTTTTAAAAGAGGTTCTTCAGTTCATAAAGGAGAACATTGCCAACCATGAACCAATGACTACAGATCACCCAATCAGCCATCGTTGTATTTGTAATCGATTTTCATAAAAAAGTTTTCGTAGCGTTTTTGATGTTTTTGGTTGTGTTTACATCGTCTTCTACCTCTTCGTAGTGATTTTTTTTTAGCGATTTGATGTCTTTTCTGCTGCGATTTTAATTATAATTTTCATTTATTAAAAATGTATGAAATAAAATGATGTGCCTTGTGATTTGAACAAGTTTGTGCCTTGGTTTGGTTTGCCAAGAGGCGTAAATTTGCGTGAAGGATGCACTTTTGAGGTCAGAACTTTGGCATTGGAAAATCAAACTGTGGTTATGCTACGTAGTTGCAAAAGACTATTTATCGCGAAACCCATATTTTATAAACACTTTTGGCTCATTTTTATTCAGTTTCACTTATTATATTTTGTGATAAATGCCAATATAATTGCACTTAACCACCGCGCCTTTTTCGTTTTCTTTGTTTGTTTTCATTCTCAGGCAGATGTCAAACACGCTCAGAAATATACTATTTTATTGCTTCTTTGAATAAGTGATCTTGTTTTGTTGGTTCATGATTGCCATCAGTGTTCGCTTTTGTTCGCCAAAGAGCGTACTCCACGGGAACTAAAATTTCAAGCTATTGTTTTGTTATTTTCACCACATTCTGCAAAAGCAAACTCCATTGCAAAATGTTTATATCGTTCAAATTATTAAAAAGTAAAATATATTTCAATTTTCGCTCCTAAATACGCTCCAAAAACATTGCCAGCACCCACAAAAATGTAGTCGTCTGTATACACCAGTTGTCAGTTGAAAGTTGCCATCTGCAATATCGTTTCGGCAACTAGCAACGCAATTGAAATTCGATTGCTATCGATAATCGACCTATTATTAGGTTTTATTCTTAACTCTAAAAGTATGTTCACATATCAATATTATCTCAATCAAATCTCGTTTTTTAATCACCCCGTTTACACAGGCAAATCTCAGATTATTAACCGTCAAATTTGTTGTGCTTGTTATTCTCCCATCTCAAGGAAAAGTTATGTTTCTTCTCTGTCCCACCGTGATCACGTTTTTCTGCTATATTAAGCAATATAAATATATTTTAGCTTAACATTTTATTAAAAATAGCTTTACAAGCCTCTTTTCCTTGCCAGCGTCCATTTTTCTTTACTTTTACATTTGGCATTTCTCCTCTTTTTCTCAAAAACAATCGGACGAATTTCATATGGTTAATCTCTTGTTCTAATTACAGATTAGGGTGTTAAGCTCGAAAATGAAGATAATCTACTTATATGTGAACCTAGTATAAACGTACCTGTACTGTCCACGTACATAAGCTTGTGAGCAGCGTGTACGCAATACTGCGTAAGCTGAGAGTTTCTGCAACAATAACGCCACTGGAAACCAGACGTAAATTAGTTCTCGAATTAATTATGCCAATCATCACCTACTCTCAGGTAGTTCACAGCAAACTGGACTAAATATCTTGCCTTAAACTCAATGTAGCATTCAAAAATGGTACACGTTATGTATATGGGGTTGGAAGATATGAGCATATTTCTGCCTGTCGAACAAATATCCTGGGTTGTAGTCTTGAGATCTACTTGGCCGCTAGGAATTGTATACTTATTTACAAACTTACTGTATTTAAAATACCTGTCTATCTCTATGAGAAGCTGATACCAGTAAGGTCACAAAGACACAACAGTTTTATTGTTCCAAAATCTACTTACCTAGCATCATCAAGACTATTTTTCATTAACGCGGTAGGAGTCTGGAACTCATTACCTATTGTACTGATTTAAAGGAACTGGCTATGGAAGGCCTGTGCATCCGATGTGGGAGGTCTAACCACATGACAAAAGAGTGCCGCGTCAACAAGTCGAACCTGTGGTGCTCCCACTGCAACAAGTCAGGACACGTCAACAAAGTGTGCATTTCAACTCGCCTCGGGAAAAGTAAGTCAACTAAAAAGGTACATCAGATTCAAAACATCGACTACGACGTTTGCAGGATTACTAATAGGCGTCAAGATATACTGCAAGTTTTCAGATCAGAGCGTTATTACGCCAACGTTAAAATAGAAGGTCAATCAATAACATTCGAAATGACACAGGCTCAGGATTTACTTTCTTGCCACGAGGCATCTTCAACAAACTTAATCTGCGCAATCGTCTCAAACCAACAAATCTAGTATTCAAAACGTACACCAAGGCAATCTTTAGACCCGATGGGAAAGTATGCGTCAACGTAGAAGCCAACGGCAGGTCAGCCAAGGAGGAACTATACGTGGTTCCCGACAATTGCGCACCTACAATGGGTAGATCGTGGATCCGGAACCTACACATAAACATTGTAGACCCGGAAGAATCCAGAGTAACTAATATACCAGAAGTGCAGCAAGTTGATGTCACCGACATTGACGACATCGTTTCTGAATTTCAAAATACCTGCCAACAAAGAATCGGTTGCGTGCCAAATTACGAGGTGTCGCTCAAGGTTCGTGAAGGTGCAACGCGGGTCTACGTGAAGGAGCGACAGGTGCCGCACACATTAACAGAAAGAGTCAACAAGGAAATTGATGAGTTAGAAAGAGCGGGCATAATTACAAAAATTACAAACAGCGACTGGGGTTCTCCGCTCGTCGTAATTCCAAAAGCAGACGGAGGAGTCCGCTTATGCGTAGACTACAAGGTAGGGGTGAAAACGCTTGATTAATGCACACTACCCAATTCGGAAAATAGATGAGATTCTTAACAGTTTGCGGAATTCGAAGTATTTTTGTCGGCTCGATCTGTACAAGGCATACCTTCACATTCCAGTCGATAAACAGTCAAGCATCATTCAAACATTTCGACACATCGGGGAACTTACCGGATGAATCGGCTTTCGTTTGGTATTAAAACCGCCCCGGCCGAATTCAATCGAATAATTGACCAGATATTACGGGATGTACCCAAAACTGAATCATATTTCGATGACATCGTGATACACGGCGAGTCCATACAAGAATGTAAAAATAACCTAAAAAAGTGCCTAAAGCAACTTGAAAACTTTGACCTTCATTTGAATCATGCAAAATGTATATTCTTTTCTACAAGTATCGAGTTCTTGGGGTACGTTGTTCAGCACAATAAAGTGTTGAAATCACCGGCTAAGGTCGCCGCAATTGTTGACATGCCGGAACCACACTCAATTGAAGAGGAACGTCGACATGGTCACATATTATGGCAGGTTCATACCGAACGTTTCAACCATTACAACCCCGCTGCGGAAACTATTAAAAAAGGGCGAAAGGTTTCGATGGTCAAGCGAATGCCAAAATGCGTTTAGTTTATTAAAACAGGAAATATCCAGCGATAGAGTCTTAACACTTTATAATCCAGAAATCCCACTTCAACTTGCTTGTGACGCAAGTCCTACAGGTATAGCAGCGGTCTTATCGCACATACAAAATGGAGAAGAGAAACCTATTTCATTCGCGTCACGATCGTTAACACCCGCAGAACAAAATTATTCGCAGCTGGACAGGGAAGCACTGGCGATATTTTTCGGGGTACGCCACTTCCACGAATACCTGTACGGACAAACATTTAAACTTGTAACGGATAATCAACCTTTAGTAAGGATATTTCATCAGCACTCGAAAATACCGCAAATGACTTCAGCACGACTGCAAAGATATGCCGCATTTCTATCCGGATATGACTACGAAATCATCCATAAGCCCACCACTGACAATTGCAACGTGGACTGCTTATCAAGAGCGATGGTGCTACTAAATACAACGGAAATAAACTTCATCGACCAAGAAGTTCATCAAATATGCAGCGCAACAGTGGAACGCATTTCTTCGACTAAATTGAACTTCAAAACAATCCAGACTGAAACGAAGTAAAGATGAAGTCCTTTCGAAACTGTTACGAGAACTACAGCATCACAATCGCGAAGATTCTGAATTTACAATTGATCAAAATGTAATATTTAGAGGACAACGGGCAGTAATTCCGAAGACACTTCAACAAGCCGTTTTGCAAGAACTACATTACACGCATGTAGGCATCACCAAGATGAAACAACTTGCCAGGCGACACGTTTACTGGAAATCGATCGACAAGGATATCGAACAACATGTACGAGCGTGCGCTGCTTGTATTCCCCATAAAAACAGTCCAAGTAAAGCCCCGTTACACCCGTGGGAAGAGCCCGTAGGCAATTGGCAACGAGTCCACATTGATTACGCAGGACCATATCAAGGTCACTGCTTCCTCGTGGTAATAGATGCAAAATCTAAGTGGGCTGAAATTGGCGTATGCAAGCAAGCACCATCTTCAACATCGACCATTCACATTCTTCGTAACATCTGCTCCAGGAACGGATATCCAGAGGTCGAGGTATCCGATAATGCAACGATCTTCAAAAGTGACGAAATTTCTACGTTTTGCCAAAATTCTGGTATTTTCCAAAAATTTATAGCGCCAGGCCACCCAGCCACAAACGGACTAGCAGAAAGGAGCATACAAACTCTCAAAAACATCATCAGGTATGGATTTGATCGGAAAGGGTTAATAGGTATTTTTACTTGAATATCACATTGGTATGAAGTAATATCGTTTAAAAATTTCTTGGGAGAAGCCATTTGCAACTCAGCGTAAATGCTTCAATATAAACAATGAAAGGAATATATTGCCACATGGGCCAAGCAATATAAAATATTTAAATATAATGTTGCTGAACACCGCTTGCAGAGAACATTTTTCTGCGTAGGCGACCCTGCAGTCGCGCTTAGGGATTTCAACCCTCACGACAGAGAACTCTCCTTTCTGTGTTGCCAAAGAAAAGGGGCTGAAGACCTTTTGCATAGAACACCTTCCTGCGTAGGCGCCCTTCGGCCGCGCTTAGGTATTATAACCCACACTACGTAGTATTCTCTTTTCTGTGTTGCCAAAGAAAAGGGGCTGAACACCTCTCACTATGTATAATTCTGCTTTCTCTGTTGCCAGAGAAAAGAGGCGCAACATCTTTCTGGAAGGAAAATTTTTAGCAATTATTGTGCAAATGAATATTCAAGGTGGAGGATCATAACCAATAATCAGCAGAGTTCTCCTTTTTTAATATCAAATATGAGGAGGCATAAAACCTCAACCCCTCATAAGTGTAAAACTCACGGCGAATAGGGCAACAGAAGTAAGAGGAAACTTTACAGACGCTCTTCTCTTTCGTTTATTTTATTTTTCATTTTGACCATCTAGTAGCACATTCGCTTTATGTCAATACTCAAGCCGCCATTTACGCTAGTTGCGAAATGAAAAAACAAAATATTTAGTAGAAAAAAATATAACTGTTTTTCTAAGGGAAACAGTAAAAAATTATTATTATCTAATACCATGTCTCCATTGAGAGATTTATCCATTAAGATTTAATAAATCCAGTTGCTAAATACAACCGTCTCCATTACCACAACGAGATATGTTTGACGTTCACATTTTTAAATATTCGACGTTTGCTTATGTATGATTTTATAAATACAGTTGCGGACGTTGATATACAGACAGATAAAAGGCAGGTACCAAGCGGAGCTTCATTGTATGAATTCTGAATATTATTGGCTTCTTATTCGTGGTAAATATGTATGTATAATATATAGTTTGGAAAGTGTAAAGAATCATTTTCCCGAATTTAAGAAAAATTATCAAAACGGTAAAAAACATTTGCGGAAAGAAAAATTTTTGTAGAACTCTCTTAGGAGGGAACCGAAAATCCAATCGTGGGCCCTTGGCATATCATGAATACGAACTGAGTTCTAGAGGATGTTCGGTGCAATGTTATCGAAGCAGAACCATTACCGAAATGTATAAATTTTTTGTCGCAGCGGTAAATGACTTATAGAAAGCGGAGAAGACTCTACATGATATTACTATAAAACATTTCTTCTAAATTTTTAGTTTTTAAAATAATATTTTCTTAATTTACTACAACCAAAGTTATGTATATGTATTACTAATTTTCATCCCAAACTAACAAAAATATAAAAATCCCTAAAAATACGAAAATTCATGTTTTTATGATAGGCTAGATTTCAATGTCCTGAACTGTATATTGAAAACACAAATGTCATTTGACTTATGGCATGTGAATTTGTGGTTGCCACATCCAACAAATTGTACTTATTGATCAATATTATTGAAGATTTGACGAAGATTTAACTTAAATCTACTGCCTTTCGAGATTTAATTTTATATGGTAAATCTCAAAAGATTTAACGTCAAATCTCGTCAGAGGGCTAAATCTTCATTAAATCTCACAATGGAGACATAGTATAAACAATTTAAATTGATTTGAAGTGCACTTAAGGTGTATGTTCGTGTTGATTTGTCTAATACATAGTGTTGTTTATTAAGCAAGTAAAAGCTTTAAGGCTAAATATCTCAGGGCCGGTTACTCAAAGTCTGGTTAACACTATCCTCTGTTTAAACATTGTTATCGACGTTACCGACTCCCTGATATATGAATGGAAACATTTTGCGGATGACTGTTGATTGACGAAACCGAAAAATCACACGGTCAAACGGCGAAAATTTGAGTAAAACTGTCGATTTTGTTCGACAATGTGAACCCTCAATTATACATTGTTAAATATCGAATGCAAATTCGAGTTTCTGACCGATGTTATCGATGTTGCAAGATCATCGATGCATTTATTGAATACCTAGTTGANAGTGGGTATATCTGGAAAGTGGAGGACTCCAGTTTTCCATTGGTACCACCTGTAATCCCCGAATCGCATTTCAAAGTGCACCCGATACTTTATTAGGCTGTTAATATGGTCGCTGACTGACAGTCAGCCGCAAACATTTTGCGGATGACTGTTGATTGACGAAACCGAAAAATCACACGGTCAAACGGCGGAAATTTGAGTAAAACTGTCGATTTTGTTCGACAATGTGAACCCTCAATTATACATTGTTAAATATCGAATGCAAATTCGAGTTTCTGACCGGTGTTATCGATGTTGCAAGATCATCGATGCATTTATTGAATACCTAGTTGAGCGTCGGCGGTTTTCTTGGATTTTTACATTTTGGAGCTGATTTTCAGGCATGGACGACCAAAAGAATGATAATCTTAATGGAGTAGAATTAACAGAAGCAGAAAATGAATTATATGATAGACAAATACGTCTTTGGGGCTTAGAGTCGCAAAAAAGGTAGTTTTTTGAACCAAGTTTAATGCATTTGTCGTTATATATATATCTCTAACCACTCCAGATTACGCACAGCAAAAATACTAGTATCGGGACTATGTGGTATCGGCGCGGAAGTTACAAAAAATATAATTCTTTCAGGTGTTCACTCGGTAATATTGCAAGATGAAAAAAGTGTTACAGAAGAGGATTTCTGTGCGCAGTTCTTAGTGCCGCGCACAGCAATAGGGCAAAACAGAGCAGAAGCGTCAATCGAGCGAGCGCGTGCTCTTAATCCAATGGTGGAGATATCCGCTGACACGGGATCACTGGCCTCGAAAAATATTGAATACTTTGCAGAGTTCGACGTCGTAGTTGCGATTGGCGCTACCAATAAAGAATTATTAAGAGTTGATAATATTTGTCGAGAGAAAGCAATTAAGTTCTTTTGTGGAGATGTATGGGGAATGTTTGGATATTGCTTTGGTGATCTTCAGGAACACACATTTGTTGAGTAATACCATTTCACATAAGAATTTCATTATATTTATTTATTCGCTGTTTTATTTTTTATAGGGATGTGGTAAAGCACAAAGTCGTTTCCAAGCCCAATGAAAAAGTCAAAACTGAGTTAATCACTGCAGCTGTACAACGTACTCTGAATTTTCCACCTTTGAGTTCAGTTCTTGAATTCGATATCAATGCTCCAATATTTCAAAAGAAACTAAAGCGTACAGGACCTGCTCTGGTTTTGATGAGTGTTCTTCAAGAATTCCGAGAAACTTGTAATAGAGATCCTAGCTATAAAACACGTGATGCTGACATCGGCGAATTAAAGCGTATAAGAAATGAAATAACACGGGTATCCACTTTGAGTGACGAATATTTTGAGAATGTATTTGCACAAGCTTCCCCATCTGCAGCAGTCGTTGGAGGTGTTATGTCTCAGGAAATAATTAAAGTGGTTTCGAAAAAAGAAGCGCCCCATTGTAATGTATTTCTCTTTGACCCCGATACCTGTTGCGGATTTGTAGAAACCATTGGATTGAATTGATATAATCGCGAAAACTAAATAAAAACAAAACATCTTTATTGTAAACGATGTTATTTTTACTTCTTGAAGTTTTATCTGAATAAGGTTGTACAAACGAGTTGATTATTTGCGATAAAAAAATTTAGTTGGCATTTGAAAGATGGTCGTCTATCTCGGTAGGTGTAAGCCGCCTGAACCCTTTTTCAGTGCAGATTCCCACTTCGATGTTATCCTTGGTCATTACGCCCTCGAATCCACCTTTTAGTGTACGCATAGCGTCGACTACTGCATCGTCCAGGGATTGAGACACAGAATTATTAGATTGTAAGTTAAATCTGAAAAAAGGTTTCAAAAGATTTATTTATTTTTTACAATTACGATGAAATACCTTTTTTCCATGTAAGTTTTACAACTTTGGGCATTTTTACCAAGAGCAGTTGCTCTCCAAGCGAAAAATGCGCCAGTGGGATCACATTGAAATAAATATGGTTTGCCGGAATCCCAACCACAGATAAGCAAAGAGACACCAAAAGGCCTTACGCCACTGATGAGAAATATGTTCATAAGCATTATATAGGTATATATTTATAACACGAAAAATACAAAGGAATATTTCTTACCCCGACTGCGTATATTCTTGCATTACATTGGCAACCTGTTGTACCAATTGTGAGACGGGCATTGGCTCTTTGTAAACCAAATAGTACTGCTGAGCCATTTTTCGTGCCCGTTTGAGAAGTGGGCGGTAATCCGGCACAAGACCAGAATACACCATACCAATATGGTCAGTGATAGGTTCAACTCGGTGTACGCTATGCTCTTCGTATAGGGGCGACTTATATTTATTTTCAGTAGCGATTACAACACCATCCGAGGCTGTAAAAATTTTGGCCCAATAAAGATTTTCTACATAAGCACGCTTGGTTTACTTACCAACGATACCCACTGATGTTGCCCCAGCAGCAACTGCCGCTAAAGCATATTCTAATTGAACCAATTTACCGGAGGGGCTAAAACATACAATTTAAAGACTTTCTTTAAGATAATTTCTGACTAAATATTTCTTGTTAATGTACCTAAAAGTAGTCAAGGAAAAGCTATAGCGTTCAGAAGCCATTTTTGCTATAATATTCTCAAATGATAATAGGAAATACTTCTCCAAATACTAACCGCAAATGACACAGCAAAGCTAAACACTTAATGTCAAATTTTATAGTTGTCAAATTGCTACATTCAGAGTTACCATAATAGAGCATTCGCACTCGGCGATTTTACAAGCAACATAAGTTGAACGCCAAGTTGAATGAAACGTTAAAAGTGAAAAAAAGTATGTATACAGAAGGTTATAGGGCTTTCGCACGCGCGATTTTTCAGGCAACTTTTAGTTGAAAGAAAAAATCGCGTCGTCCGAACGGCCTTTCAAGTAATCGCTTTCAACAAAGTTGGTCGCCAGCCAACAAATCGCAAAATTGTATCAATTGGCGTAAATTTGGTAAGCTAAGCGTTGGTAGAGGTGCTTTTAGCGAAGCTGAAAGATAAAATAAAAGTAAAAAAGTAAAAAAGAAAAAAAGTATGTACACAGAGTGTAATAGGGCTTTCGCACGCGGCGATTTTTCAGGCAACTTTTAGTTGAAAGCCAAAATCGCCTCGTCCGAACGGCCTTTCAACTAATCGCTAAAGCACTTTTACCAACGCTTGGCTTACCAAATTTACGCTAATTTATACAATTTTGCGATTAAAATTCATTTTAAATAAAACAATTCGTGTTGAATCGAAAATCGCCCCGTCTGAATAGGGATGGCAACTTTTTCACTTTCAATTTCTCATTCAACTTTTGTTGCCTGTAAAATTGCCTTGTGCGATTACCCTATAAACATCTTCCGGAATCCGACCTCATTGTAGGTGCGCAAAGAACCCACTTAATGCCCAACTCTGTCCCTTCAATTAACATACCGTCGTCTTTGATGTAAGTTTCCTATCTGCATATCCTTTAAATTATCTGTAAATAAAATTTCTCAAATAGCATTAATCCAGAATGTGTTGAAGACCCATTGGATTCTGCTATGTGGCTTGGTGTAGATGACCCTTGCGTATCTAACACGCGTGATAAGTAAGACTGTATCCGATTTTTTAGATTCAGGAGATTTTTTACATGTTATATATTTGTAGTGGCTTTTTAGGAATGACCGAGCAATGCGTGGCACAAAACAATTGCCAGACGCAAACTGACGAGCAATGTGTGGCACACATTGTGGATGCATATACACACATATGGCTTTTGTCCATTTTTCCATTTATTTATACCATTTTCTAAACCCTTCCCTATAGTTCTATGTTACTCCAGTGTGCAATGGAGTTAGAAATTGCAAATTTGAGGGCAGAGAACAAGAAGCTACGCGAGGAAAACACCAAATTGAAAATTAATGCCGCGGAAACCTCCAGCATAATGACCTCAGTTCGATCAATGTTCTCAGAAGGTCAAGTGAGGAAAATGATAATACGCGGTGTGTACTTTTTTATATTAGTTGCGTTCCAGATGCTTCACGATTTGCAGGATTTTACAGGAAGCCGTCATGAACCAAAAATACAAGATCACGTAAGAAGGCGACGTTGTATTTGTAACTGGTTTTGAGAAAAAAGTTTGCGAAAGCGGGTTCGTCAGCTGAGCGTTTGTTTACATCACAAGCACCACTATTTTACACTTTTATTCAAGTAAAGAAAAGTTAATTCAACATGACAACACATTTTAAAGCATTTTGTTGCATCATTTTACCTAAATTGTGCGTTTAAAGTGGCTGACAATAATTTCGGCTAATTTTGGTTTTCGTTGTTTTCTTTGCTTTGTTTACTTTTCGCTCGTTTTCCAGTGAAACAAGATGGCGTGGAACCCGGTAAAAAAAATCGACTTTTTCACTCTCTTGTTCTTACGTGATCTTGTGTCTTTCGTTCATGGGAAGCCGTTCCAGGTGACATCCGTCTATAAGGTTTATTAATGGAGAAAACAGCTGTTCCTGCAAATCCTGTAAAATTTGCAAATCGTGAAGCATCTAGAACGCAACTATTAACAGTCTAATTCATATAAAATAAAGTAGGTTATAAAGCTTTATAAAGTGTATCGAAGGCACATTGTGATATGCAAACTTCTTATATTCATCGCAGACAAAAGTGTTCAGTGGTCGTGGAAAGACATATCAAAAGCTATATGCCTTCACGCTGCCGGTCCCAGAGCATATAGGCATTTGTATGACAATGGGTTTCCACTAACCCCAATTCATATAAAAAATATGGTCCAATTAACATTGCGATGTCCTAGGGCAGGACCATATACTCCATCTCTCTGCATTACATCAGAGTAGCACAAAACTACTCCCAACATACTCCAATGACATTATCGTTATATTTTTTCGTTTGTACACGCTTTTGTTCTTCACTTCTCATATACTTTTTCGAAATTAATAAAAACCAAGACAAAAATTAAAAATTACATGTTCCTCTGACGGCATTTGAACCTGAACATGCTGGGAGCTCACAACTAACAGCGAGCATCTCTACACGTTCAGCTACAGCCAGACATGCAAATGTGCTTTCAAATGCTCAACTTCAATCACATTTCGTTAAAACACGAGCAGTTATCGGGTAACAAAGAATAAGCTGGCGCAGAGACACGAGTTAGTCCGCTACAGCATGACAGAGGAACACTTTTGTAAGTACTCCAATATACCACAAATGGACTACATGGTCCAACGATTTTTGCAGGGATTAACGTAAATGAGGGCATACTTACAGTTTCGTTAGACTTGATGCGTCACATTAATGATTACTCCGTCCAGGAGAAAGTGTGCATACTAGCGTTCGACGAAATGAAGGTGACTGAAGCGTATGAATATGAACCCACAGGGGACTTCGTGAGAAAACCAGGAAATTATGTGCAAGTGGTAATGGCGCGTGGATTGTACAGAAGATGGAAACAGCCCGTTTTCTATGACTTCGACTGCAAGGTCGACGTCGAGCTTCTAAGCAACATCATCGTGTCAGTTCAGAACGCTGGTTTTCCTGTCGTGGCAATCGTTTGTGATATGGGCACATCGAACCAGAAGTTGTGGAAAAATCTGGGGGTTACAATAGGTAAAAAGTACATTTTTATACCCGAGCGCACTTGTGCACAAGGGTATTATAACTTTGTTCACATAACGGTTGTTTGTAACAGGCAAAACGAATCGAGANTGCGATAGTAGATGTAATGAAGCATACCTCCGCGACTGATATGTCCATTACATTTAAACTAAGCGAGGAACACTTATCAGTGAAAGGCATAGGTACATTAAATAATTTTGTGTTGGAAAGCTATGTATGTAGGTTTCTTCTTAACGTTTATTAGGCAGACAAAAGGTGAAGTTAGCAACACAGTTGCTTTCCAGCACAACCGCAAATGCTATACGACGCTGTTATTCGCTCGGTCTGGATGTAACTAATCCAGTTGAGACTGCAGATTTGATGCAGTTAATAAACGACTGGTATGATGTCTTGAACTCATCCATGAAAACGTACAATTACCCAGGAAAAGTAAAGTTTATTACTAGTATGTTGGTAAACAATTAAGGCTATTATCTCTTAAAGGAGCCATTCGGCCTCAAACTTAATCAGCAGAAAGATATTCTGCTACAGATGGATAATTATATGTCAGAAGTGGTAATACCTGGGAAAACAAGTTTGCAGCAGTTCCAGAAGGGTGTGTTGATCACGAGTAGAGCGCTGCCAATGTTGTATGAATATACGCAAGCCAAGTACGACTTCAAGTATATATTGACGCGGCGAGTGAACCAAGACATACTTGAGCATTTTTTTGGTAGTATTCGCAGCAAAGGAGGCCTTAACGACCATCCAACACCAAAAGATATAGGCTTCGTAAATATATCTTGAGTAATTATTCTAAATTTTTTTAACATGAGAATTTAATAATCAATGTTTAAATTTTCATACAGCAAGAAACATTGAAAACTTGCAGAACACTGGCAATGTGGAGCAAGATTCGACCGAATGGCTGAACTCGTCGAATCCGCAGGCTTTTTGTGACACTGAAGCTGATGGCGCACCCAATGAGACCGGAGTTGAAGATCCCGAAGTTGTGGACGCATTAAGCGGCGTAAATATAGACAACGATGCTGGCGTTCTTCAGGAAGATGCGTTGGAGTACTTGGCGGGTTACATAATCCGAAAACAGCATCTCCACGAGCATGAGGATTCAAATATATCATCTTTTACTTGGGTGGATCAGGTTTCAAAGGGATTTTTGAAAAAACCCTCTACTAATTTCCTCAATGGTGTGAAGTGTCTGGAGGCAGTTTTTCACACAGTAAATTCAACCGAAATCGTGCGTTGCAGTAATATAAAACACCACTTACTCGACCAAAGCACACATGTGGATCTTCCGGAAAATGTGAAAAGATTTTTTTTTAAGTGCCGCATATTTTTCCGCGTAAGACATTTGAACAAACGCCTGCAGGTGCAGAAAGCTAAGCACAGGATGTTGCGCTACAAAAAGTTGAATAAAATAACTCTCTGATCTGGTAAAGTAAAGACTTAAAGCTTCTTAAATAAATATAAATTATATTTTTATTTCAGCACAGCCCAATACAACGATAATTAAACCACAGATATGTACTTTTGGTGAGTGACACTTTTAAACCGCGTACAGTTTCATAAACAATATAAATTCATTTAATTTCAGTAAACACTTTCAACATTTCAAAGGCCCTTTTCAGAGCCGCAAAAACTAAACAAAGAGATCAGATTTGCAATAAAAGCATGTACGCTTTAAAGGCCCTTTTTAGGGCCAAAAAGGTTCGCAGAGATAATATTTTAGTGAATGCTTGCAAGGCCCTTTTTAGGGCCACAAAAAACTTCACAAATAGATCAATTTTGGCAATTTAACAAACAAATTTACAAAATTTCACAGCGTTCAGATAAGCTGTGGATTTTAAAGTTGTTATTTCCTTTTTTACGTATTCGCAATACCTGATTTTCGACCAACAACGAACATGCTATGAAAATACTGTCCCAACATAAAAGTTTGTGCACCATAGGTGGCTGCCTGACCCACGCGTCCTGGCACCTTCAATAATAGTCCACCAGATCTGCAACCAGCAGCTGTATTCCCGTTACTATCAACACACACTGCTCCAACAGTATCAAGGGCACTAACTTGAGCTGAGACAACTGGTATCGTCGACATTCCATTACTTGTGCTAGTGGTTCCTTCTGCTGCGGGTGATACTGCCGCTATTTTAGATTTATAGTGGTTATATGAGAATTTCGCCTTGGAAGAAATTATGACGCTGGCGTCGATCATCGTACAACCTAGTTCTTCAGCATACCTTTCCGCGCCACTACCAGCCATTACCATTGGCGGTATGCGCTCCATTGATAGCATAGTTGACTGCCCATCGCATATCAAACGAGCTAGTCGTATCGGATTTCGTACTGTACTCACGTTTGTGCAGGCTCCAAAATGTAAATTCGAACCATTCATTATGGATGCATCACATTGCACTCGCCCATCCCAACAGAGGTTGGACCCAAACCCGGCATTAGTATTGCCACAATTTTCTAGACGCATTATCGCCGCCTCAACTGCGTCCATTGCGGAACCACCATTTTTAAGTATGTCTGTGGCTCGTACACAGGCTTCTTTGATAACGCGCTGGTATTTGGTTTCATCTATGCAATTTCCAGCACCTAAATAAAGAAGGGAAGTACATACAAATAATTATATGCATATGTATCATTCTTTTAATTAATTATTTAAAGGCCCCTACCAGTGTGGACTGCTACAAACCCGGCCATATTTGCAATTGCGTTAAAATAATGTATTGTACTTTCTTTTTTGGTTGTTGTTGTTTTGTATTGTACTTTCTTCCTTGAGAATCGCAGCGTAGACAAATTATTGCATCTTTGCATTGTACCATGGTATCCGCGAAACAATTCAGCAGTAGCAAGCGCATGAAAATGCGAAGTAAATCGTGTAGCTCACATAATTGTATTCTTCCCAAGAAGCTACACGACGTACATACGTAGTTTCTGGGTGAGTCCGAAAAGGATCACCATGGCCGGCCGCCATCCACAGCATTGGCCACATCTGCTGCTTCTGCTCTACAACGCAACGACTTGTACCATGCCCATAACTATAAATAATTAAAAACTTATCTGTTAGTTATGATATTACATATATTCTGCATATATATCACAACGTAGGGCGTTGTAATGCTCTTTGAAAAGTTTATAAATTTCACATAATAATTTTCAATACTCACGTTTATTGACTTGCCGACAATTTTGCTTTTCTTTTGAATTGACAAACTCAGCAAATTTGACATTTGTCTTTTGACACTTTATGGACCCCAAGCAACAACAAAATACATGCAGTTGTTGTATTTGCTACGATGCTGCTACCTGTTTATTGTGCCATGGTTGCAAGGAAAAAAAGTTGAACGAGCTCAAAGTTGGCTGGCGATCAACTTTGATGAAAGCGATTAGTTAAAAGGCCGTTCGGACGAGGCGATTTTTGCATTCAAACTAAAAGTTGCCTGAAAAATCGCCGCGTGCGAAAGCCCTATAACATTCTGTATACATCCTTTTTTTATTTTTTTACTTATTCAACGATTGAATTTAGTGCAAACACAGCAAATTTTCGGGCGCTGACACAATGAAGCCTGTGGCGAGGTCGGCATCAGTCCACGGACTCTACCATCTTTTTAGCTGCATTTTATTTTCTACCATTTTTACCAAGAAAGGCTAAAAATCAGTGCCCCAAAAAATAATTATCCTAATATTTAAGATCAAAAATGTCTCCTTGTTTTAAGAGAAATTTTTTTCGTCTTTGTATAATAATTATTAACGGGAAATATCTTTTTTCGTCTCGTGGGATGATTATTTTGAGATGGACATTATTTACGTCTTTTCATAATAATTATATTGGATTTTTGTCTTTCTCGTCCCCCGGGACGTTTATTTCAAGACGAATATTATTTACGTCTTCTCATAATAATTATGAGGGACTTTTATTTTTTTTTTTCATCTCGGAAATGATTTACGTCTTGTCATTATAATTATGTGGGACTTTTATTTTTTACGGGTCGTGGGACGTTTATTTTAAGACGGAAATGATTTACGTCTTTTCATAATAGTTATACGCGACTTTTATTTTTCAATGATTTACGTCTCACGTTTGCTCTGAATAGAATCGGTACATGTACTGCCGATTTCACGAAATTAAATGCAAATATTTTCGAGCTCGATTATTGGTATTTGATTTGCTAACATCCGGCAACCCTTTTCAAAAAACTAATACCTTGGTTATGATGCACGGGGCGAATCGTAACAAATCGCGACGAATTCGTAAGGATCTATTGATTTTCGATACTTCCGTTTTACATTGCGTTCAAGTGCATTATAATCGTTTGAATTCATTGCCCATACAATAGATAATTAAGTGACAGTTCACTCCGTTCCGTTACTTTCATTATACTATGTCTCCATTGTGAGATTTAATGAAGATTTAGCCCTCTGACGAGATTTGACGTTAAATCTTTTGAGATTTACCATATAAAATTAAATCTCGAAAGGCAGTAGATTTAAGTTAAATCTTCGTCAAATCTTCAATAATATTGATCAATAAGTACAATTTGTTGGATGTGGCAACCACAAATNCGTTAATTTAAATTCAGTTGAGTTTGACACTTTTCAGGATTTTGCCAGAAAAAATTCTTCTGACTAAATCTGACTACTTCGGACTGATGAGAGTCACTCTCACCGAGTGTTACTCTCTCATTTTTGCTGTCATTTCCGAGTTAAGGAACGCTTTTTGAACTAAATCTGACTACTTCGGACTTTTTCTGTGAGATAAGGAACGCTCCTATTATAATCCAGGCATAAAACTACGTAAAAGCAAAGCCCTTTAAGCTGAAATTAGTCAAGAACGCAGAACGTATACTTAAACGCAGTCTATATACGCAGAATTTTGTCGATTACTGGAGCCCTCAGTGTTTCTTACTACAGTTGTTTTCATAAACTTACCTCTTCAACTACAATTTTGCGTGCTATAATAGATCGTAGCTATATATAAACTACTTAGTTTTCAACAAAAAACCTTATTCAAAAAAATTAAAAATTAAAAAAACCAAATTTCAAATATTTTAAGCGTATTTTGAATAGGAAATTATATTTATTCTACCATCTGCAAAACTGACGAAGTGGCAACCATCTATAGAAGGAAGAAATCAGCTGACACGGAAAAATCTAAATTTTGCAGATTTCTGCGATACGGGCTAAACTACAGAAAAATCCTGCGGTGTGGAGTTTTCATTTACATGGCGCTCTGGTAAGGCAGATCGTGTTAGCTCACTCGGGGTTATGTACCGGTAGGTTTACGTTCTTTACTAATTTCAGGTTTAACTTGACACCTCATTTTTGAAAATCGAACGATACAAATTTGATGACATGAACAAACGTGGCGCTAAATATGTAATGCGTCAAATCTCCGAAGAGAAGACGTTAATCATTTCCGTCTTGAAATAAACGTCCTGGGAGACGAAAAATAAATAAATTAATATGAGAAAACGTAAATTATTAATTAATTATTATGAAAAAACGTAAATCATATTCGTCTTGAAAAAACCATCCCGAGAGTTGAAGAAAATAAAAATCCCATATAATTAATAGAGAAGACGAAAATAATTTCCATCTTCAAATAATCATTCCGCGGGACGAAAACAATTTTTCCATTGTTGAGAAATAGTTATGGAGCAATATTTCTTATAATCGTTATGGTCTCTGTGTAATAATTATAGAGCAATATTTAATTTTATTTCTTATTATCGTTATGGTCTCTGCTCAAAATATGCCAATATCTTCCGGAAAGAAAGCAAAAAGATTTAAATGAACGCAGTGTATGCATGCCCAAATTAGAAGTGAAATTGCATCTCTATCAGCTGTTTATGGAAATATTTTTCGTTTGAAATACGTTTGTGTGGGCGACTGCCAAACGACTGGGTTGCAAATTTCAAGCATTTCAAAACTAGTTTTAATCAAACAATTTTGTAATGCAGAGTAATTGTTTTTTTTTTTTTAATGTAGAATCCAGGCATCCGTGATCGAATCAAATTTGAATTGATATTTCTCAATGGTCGGTTTCCCACTGGAACACTTCTGCCACCGGAACAATTCTGTTTGTAGGCAAGAGAAGCATTGCGGTGAGGTAAAGTTTCTCAAAAAGTTGTTCCAGCTTTTACCCCGCTTTAAAGTGACAGTTCTTTTGCAGCGCCCTAACACATGCGCATGGGAGTGCAATGGGTATAGTGGAGTGCAATGGGGTATAGTCGTTGCGCTGGGTATGCAGTTACAGTTGCATGGCTATACTCAATCCCGACTCTTGCGTCTTCGTTCGCGCACTCTGGGCAACGTGAGCAACCCATGTGCGAGATGCGGTAACCAATCCGAGTGGAGCCTTGGGTCACGGCAGAAAGAGAGGGAGCTTCGGTGGGGCCACTCTGACTTATTCGGTTTAAGGGCTCACTGAAGTCTGCAGCGTCTGTTCACCAGTAGGTGCGGCTGCAAGCGGGTGTCTGCTTGGAGCAAGCGGCTCGCTATATAAACGTGTATTTGGTTGCGAAACCACCCCCGTCCCAGCAATGGGTTGTGCGCTGGGCTTGGGACCCGCCACGTAAAAACCACTTCCAGTGAAGAAGCAAGGCAAAGCCTCGGATGAGACCCCCCCTTATGATGACGACCACGGCAAATGTTTAAAGGACTACGATTTGAGGGCATGCACCTGGAATGTCCGGACCCTTAATGGGGAAGGTGCCTCTGCCCGGCTGGTTGATGTCCTCGTAAGGACAAAAGCTGACATCACCGCCATCCAAGAAATGCGTTGGACGGGGCAAGGCAAACAATGTCTGGGGCCTTGCGACGTCTACTACAGCTGCCATGTAAAGGAGCGCAAATTCGGAGTTGGATTTGTGGTGGGAGAGAGACTCCGTCGCCGAGTACTGTCGTTCACCCCGGTGGACGAGCGTCTAGCCACAATCCGCATCAAAGCGAGATTCTTCAACATCTCGCTCATCTGCGCCCATGCCCCGACGGAAGAGAAGGATGAGGCATCCAAGGATCTCTTCTATGAGCGCTTGGAGCGCACGTACGAGCGCTGCCCCCGTCATGATATCAAAATCGTGCTTGGCGACTTCAATGCCAGGGTGGGCAAAGAAGGGATCTTTGGAACCACCGTCGGAAAATTCAGCCTCCACGACGAAACGTCCGACAACGGATTGAGGCTGATCGACTTCGCCGGGGCCCGAAACATGGTAGTATGCAGTACTAGGTTCAAGCATAAAAAGATCCATCAAGCTACCTGGCTGTCTCCGGATCGAAAAACGAGAAACCAAATCGATCATGTTGTGATAGACGGAAGGCACGCTTCCAGTGTTTTAGACGTACGCACACTCCGAGGCCCAAACATCGACTCGGACCACTATCTTGTTGCAGCCAAGATACGCACCCGCCTCTGTGCAGCAAAAAATGTGCGCCCAAATATGCAAGGAAAGCTTAACGTCGAAAAGCTGCAATCACAACAGACAGCCAGCGCTTTCGCTACTCGACTCTCACACCTGCTCTCAGAGAGCACTCTTCAACAAACCGACATATGCGAGCAGTGGAACCACATTTCCCGCTCATTAAGTACCGCCGCCGAAGAAGTAGTCGGATTTCAGCGAGCCCGAAAGAACAACTGGTACGATGAGGAGTGTCAGGAAGCTGCAGAGAAAAAAGATGCCGCCTACAGGGCCACGCTGCGATCGGGCGCAACGCGCGCTATGTGGGACCGCTATAGGGATCTGAAGAGGGAAGCGAGACGTATTTGCCGCAACAAGAAGAGAGAGGCAGAAATACGTGAGTGCGAAGAGCTTGAAATGCTGGCCGACAGGAGGAATGCCCGAAAATTTTACCAGAGAGTTAGGCGACTTACGGAAGGTTTAAAGACCGGGGCGCACTCCTGTAAGAACAATAATGGCGACCTAGTAACTGATGTCCAGAGCGTACTTAAATTATGGAGGGAACACTTTTCCGCCCTACTAAATGGTAGCAGCACAGAAAGTTGTGGAGAAGAAGAACCCGAGCCCGCAGTCGATGATGACGGAGTCGACGTTCCACCGCCTGACTATGACGAGGTACGTATAGCAATAACGCGGCTGAAAAACAACAAAGCCGCTGGAGCTGACAGCCTGCCAGCTGAGCTATTCAAGTACGGCGGCGAGGAGTTGATAAGGTGCATGCATCAACTCTTGTGCAGAATATGGTCAGATGAACGCATGCCCGACGACTGGAATTTAAGTGTGCTCTGCCCAATCCACAAGGAAGGTGACCCCGCCATTCGCGCCAACTACCGCGGGATCAGCCTTCTAAGCATAGGTTACAAGGTCTTATCGAGCGTATTGTGTGAAAGACTGAAGCCCACCGTCAATGAACTGATTGGGCCTTATCAGTGTGGCTTTAGACCTGGCAAATCCACCATAGACCAGGTATTCACAATACGCCAAATCTTGGAAAAGACCCGCGAGAAAAGGATCGACACTCATCACCTATTTGTCGACTTTAAAGCCGCTTTTGACAGCACTAAAAGGAGTTGCCTATACGCCGCTATGTCTGAATTTGGCATCCCCTCAAAACTCATACGGCTGTGTAAAATGACGTTGAGCAATACCACCAGCTCCGTCAGAATTGGAAAAGACCTCTCCGAGCCGTTCGCCACAAAACGGGGTTTCAGACAGGGCGACTCCCTTTCATGTGACTTCTTTAATCTGATGTTGGAGAAGATAATAAGAGCTGCAGAACTGAACCGCTCAGGAACAATTTACTACAAGAGCGTGCAATTGCTGGCTTATGCCGATGACATCGACATCATCGGTAACAAAAACCGCGAAGTCTGTTCTGCCTTTTCCAAGTTGGATAGGGAAGCAAAGCGCATGGGTCTGGTGGTAAACGAGGACAAGACGAAGTATCTCCTGTCATCAAACAAACAGTCAGCACATTCGCGCCTTGGCACCCACGTCACTGTTGACAGTTACAATTTCGAGAAAGTAGAGAATTTCGTTTACTTGGGAACCAGCATTAACACCGATAATAATGTCAGCATTGAAATCCAACGTAGAATCACTCTTGCCAACAAGTGCTACTTTGGACTGAGTAGGCAATTCAGGAGTAAAGTCCTCTCTCGACGTACGAAAACCACGCTCTATAAGTCACTGTGATGGAAAGATCAGGTGGGGAAGGACTTGGCTTCATTTGGCGTTTCTAATTAGCGTCAGTTGGCACAAAGAAGAAACGACTGGCGTGCTTTGCTGAACTCGGCCAAAATCGCTTAGGCGGTTCTGCCTTTTTATATGGAAGCTCTTGCTTTGCGTTGCCATGAAACCTGAGAAAATGTTGCGTTCTTAATATGAGAATGAAACAGAAAATATACTACCACAACACAATTTATTTATAGAACTTAATAAAGCTGAATTATTCACTTGGCCTGTAAGTCTTTAACAATTTTAAAGCAAAACACTTATTTCTGATAGGGAAAATAATTGCATTTTTACAAGATTAAATTAAAAATCAACAATGCAACTCTCACCCTCACGTTTATTTGCGGGCAGAAAAGGCAGCACTTTCGCCGAATCAGAGCTCAACTTTGCTGAGAAAAGAACACACCGCTTTGTGAAAGGGCTGAGAAAAGAACATGAAAATGTGACAGCGCTAACACAAGGCAGAATAAGTGCAGCCCTTTTTCGAAAAAAGAAAACAGAGTAGTAACTCTTTGACTTAGCAAAGAAGGGACACTTTTACCGCAGAAGTTTTTAGCCAAGGATTCAATGTATATCCCTATGAAAAAATATTGCTCGAAATTTTTGCTAAAAATAAATTCCCCAAAAGAGCCTTATTTGAAATTATGGAAACGAATATATGTAACATCAAAACCAAATCACGAAAATTTGGTTTAAAATTATAGTGCACACTCTCTTCTTTTATTTCTAGTAGGTTTTTTAAGATTGGTTCAAAAAAATCATAATTAAGAAAGAAAGCAATGCAGGTATTTAAAGCACAGAGAAAAAACATTGTTAAAAATACTATGTTCTCTTCGACGTACGTCAAAGGTCAAGTAGAAGTTGGAACTTATATGGCTGCCCATTGATAGCTCGGTTATATAGCTTAAGAAATAATACGTTTAAAGACATTTTTATCAAAGTTGATAAATATGACATTGACCAGTTTTGTTACACAAAAACTCCCACGACCACAGGAATATTCGCAAAAACCCTGCTTTCAAGCACAAACGTTACAAACACATGCAAACGTCCTGCACGTGTGCACATTTTGTTCTGCTAGTTTTCATCCAGTGTGAAACCGTGAAAATAATTGCTCTGTCATTCTAGTGTGAAATAGCCCAATATGTAAGCATTCCGAAATCAAAACGAGACAGTCTAGTACCGTTTTTGTGTATGTATTGCGCATGGAAGTACCGTTTTTGTGAATTTTTTCTGCGGATGTTTAGTTATAAACATATGTGTACATTGTAGTGTAGTAGTAAGCAGTGCACGCTTTCACTCCGCAGTGCCTGGGTTCAGGCCTTGGTCGAAGCAACATCGCAAAAAAATGTATGGAAAAGGGTTTTTCTTAACAGCGGTCGCTCCTCGGAAGGCAATGGTAAACCTCCGAGTGTATTTATGCCATGAAAAACAGCTTCCCATAAAAATACAATCGCCGTTCAGAGTCGGCGTAAAACTGTAAGTCCCTCGCCTTTGTCTGACGACATCTAGGCGTACGCCACAAATCGGAGGATAAGCTCGGCCAAACACTAACATATGTGTAAGCGCCAATCTATTATTATTATGTGTAAGTGTCTTTGTACGAATTTATTGATATATCTGTACTGTAATGTTTTCGGACTGTACTAGCTATTACTGCCAATATAGGAGTATTAAAAATATGTTAAATTTTTAGTTGTTAAAAAAAAAAACAATTTATTCCAAGGCGAATTCATGTAAGGAGACAGCAGAAGTTTAAAAACAAAAATGTCACTAACAAATTTTACGCATATTGACAATAAGAATTGCAACAAGTTCATCATTTTGACAATAAGAATCACCGAGCTTCTCTGATCACACTACCTTGCCTGAATTCGCCTTTATTTATCCTATATGAGTAGAAACTATGTAATATTGTTTCTTTTAAAAAAATCTACCAAATTTCACCAATTTTTGTATGTAAAATCTATCACTTTTAATTGGCATCCGTGCACTGGTCGGGATCAGTAGAGATAGAAACTATCGATAGGGCTATAGGTTGGTATGAAGCTCTCAAGATATCGGTCAAAAAAATTTGCCATTATAGCCCTGTATGCAGCTCAATAAAATTTCTTAGCCATTTCTTGTACGTCACTTTGTACGTAATTTCAGTTTTTCTTGTGAACTGCATACAGGCCTTATCAANGAAAAATTTGCCATTATAGCCCTGTATGCAGCTCAATAAAATTTCTTAGCCATTTCTTGTACGTCATTTTGTACGTAATTTCAGTTTTTCTTGTGAACTGCATACAGGCCTTATCAAGTAAAGCATAGCGGCCGTAAGGATTATATCCATGATACAAATATTTATAAGGTATCGCTGAGAGCCAGGTTTAGAAATTTTGACGTTTGCTAGCATTTTTGAAAATTTCTCTGGAACAAGTGCAGTATAGTGGTCGTTGAGGAAAGAAAAAAAGTGGGCGTGGTCCACCCCTTTTTACTGAATTGAAAGGTGTAAATCATTTTTACTGGAAATTAATAGGGACGGAGCTAGAGGGGGGAATTTCAATATTTTGAAAAGCTTATATTTCTAAAATTATTCCACCGATTGTCAAAATGTTATTATGGGTTGAAAGATAATTGAAAAACCTTTTATTAGATGTCCATATATAATGTATACATATTTCCAAAAAAAAACTAAACAAATAAAAGTTTACGTTTTTCCAAAATAAATACGTAATTAACTATAAGCAAAAATACTATTTTTAAAAAGTGCACAAAAATACCTTTAATTGGATGTATGCTATGTTGCAAAAATTCTCTTGCGTAGGCGGCCTTCAACCGCATTTAGGGATTATAACCCCTACTACTCAGAATTCTCTTCGCTGTGGTGCCAAGAAAAAGGGGCAGAACTTCTTTCTGAGCAGGTGGCCTTCGGCCGCGCTCTAGGATTATAACCCTTACCAAATAGAATTCTCGTTCTGGTGTGCACCAACTGGGGCTGCCGCGCAGTGATGTAGCCACGGGAAAGGATGAGGTAACTATAATTCCCTTTCTATGTGGTAAACCTGGGGCTGCCGCCCCACTGATGTCTATTATGGTTATTAAGTGTTTTATAAAAATGTCTTGTATATAAAAATTTGTACATGATTCTCCTTTCTGTGTTGCGCCTCAATCAACAGAATTCTCCTTTCTCTTACTCTTCAAAACAAGCAAAAATAGTAATTTTATGTATTTATTTGAATTTCAAATTCACTGTCTTCTTCATGTTCTATAGCGGATTAAGCGGATTATACAAATTTCCAGCAAAATATAAAAATTGCTGAAATACACCGAGATTATTGTATTTGCAATAACGAAGATACATAAACTTCGCCAAATAGCCGTAAACATCAACTTGCTCCTATGGTACTGAGGCATTGAATACTTAGCATGCCTCCACAAGCCCTCGATGGTATTTGTGTGCTGCCCAGAATCAGGGTCTTTAAAATTAAGTGAATGGTTCACTTTGTAATGGACATAGCCTTCATCATTTAGGCAGTCATAAGCCTGAGAAATTTAAAATATAATCAGCTTATGAAAACGTAAACTTTAGTTAATATACAATTTTTTACCTTCCAAAAATCTGATACTATCGTTGTACCCGGTAAAATCCACTCTTTTATTACAGCAGTTATTTTTACGTATAGATATACTTATATTACAAAAATCTTGTATCCTTCCGTTTAGTTTTTGGCGGCATCTGAAAATTGAACCATTTAATCAATTTCGTCTTGTTATTTGTATTTATATATTTACCGCCAAACGTAACCATCAACATATTCCTCCGGTTTTACAAGTTTTAAAATATGTCCATTAAGACATAAAATACGTTCCTTCATTGGGTATAAATTTCCAATCAACAAGTTGTTTTAAAATCGTCTCATTCAATTGTGTTGTTTTTCCACAATGAAATAAATTGAAATCTTTCTAAGATTATAACTTTCTGCCATTTTAAATCAATTAAGATAGTTAAAAGGAGAATAACAATTGCATCAAAAACTACTGTTAAATTGTAATATGCCGTTATTTTTGCATTACGCGTTTACGCCAATTGACGACATGGTACAATAAAACCAGGTAGAAGCCAAATTGACATCAAACCTACAAAAGTCAAAGTTTTCGGGAGAGTAAAAATAAAAATGAGCGTGTGTAAGGAAAAATAAAAAAATTACATTTCGCTGGTTGACGTTTTTAAGTAAATTTGAAGTTTTGTATTTATTTATTTATTTTCTTTAGTTAAAATTTGTTAATTTATATGTTCTTTTCTATTTTTTTATACATTGAAAGTTTATATTTATAGTACCTGTTTTAATTTTGTATAATATACAAATTTATGTATAAAGCGATATATGATAATGATTGCGACATTCCCTGTAATGCATTTTCAATAAGTTTGGCTTTCTCCAACTCTGTCTTGAGTGCTGAGTTTTCACGCTCCAGATTTTCAATTCTTGACTTCAGCATCAGAATTTCGAGTTTGTATCTGGATTGTTCTAAGTCTCCACTAAACGCCTTAAATTAAAAATATTTCTATAAATATTCGCGTTTTAACAATGCTTACTCAGTTTGTGAAGCGCGATCATTTATTAAGCTTTCACAACTTGATTTATGAGTTGCAGTGTTGTTGGAAGGACTTTCCGGCATAAGGGTCATAGGAAGAGCACTTGGCATCAAACGTGCCTTTCCTGTACCTCCAAGTGCATTTATGAAATCTGCTGCTTTAAAATGCTTAACGCACAGCAAGGCATTTCGCTGCAGCTCTACCCCACAGCTGCTTTCCCAACGCTCCTTACGCCGAGGGCATTGAGGCACGTTAAAAAAATTAGTGATGTCTGCATTATATTTAACACCACATAAAAAACAACGCTTCAGGTGCTGCATTTTTAACACATACACTAAGTATAAACCGCACAACACTACAAAAATGCAAATGTTAATTAAAATTTGTTTTTAACGAACATTCAAAAAAANTTAGTAAAACGTACATTTTCCTTAATAAATAGTTTTAATTTATTTTATTTTTATTTTTCTCTCGAAATATGTAAATAAGATATACAAAAATATGCATATCAAATAAAAGGTTTATCAATTACCCTTCCAACCAAAAATGGTTTACACCTTTCAAATCAATAGAAAGGAGCGGACCACGCTCACTTTTAATTTTTTTTTTTTATCTCAACGGCCGCTATACTGCACTTATGCCTATATTTCTGTCGAAACAAGATATGTATGTATGTATGTACATATGTAAATAAATAAATGTAAGCAATTGTGTTTAATGAATTTCTGCCCACATGCCAGGCGAAGGTTGTGGAATACATACATTTAAACAAAGTTAACCTTAAAGCCACTGCACTTTTGCTAAGAACTATCTTGGGTCAAGTGGTGTGCCAAAAAATGAGCTTAGCGCACATAGACATTTGGGGAAAATCCGCTGCCTTAACACAACAAACCTCGATAAATTTTTGCGTACATACGGTAATTACGAGAGAAAAACGGTATTTGCGCAGCCGCTGAGGCACCACCTTTTTTTTCCTTCTACCACCACAAACCTCGATCAATTTTTTCGTACATATGGTAATTACGAGAGAAAAACGGTATTTGCGCAGCCGCTGAAGCACCACCTTTTTTTCCTTCTACAATTTTTTTAAGTTTTTCGCACATTTGAATAAATAAATTTTCAAATCATAATTTTTCATTGATTTATTTAGAATTTATTCGTGATTTGAATTATTTCGAGAGAGTAAACTCAAAATGCTAGCAAACGTCAAATAACCCAATGGCGGGGATTTGAGCGAGCGGTTTTACCTTTAAATATTTTTATCATGATTATAACCCTTACTACTCAGAATTAACCTTTCTGTGCTGCCAGGAAAAAGCGACAGAGCTTCTTTTTGCGTAGGTGGCGTTCGGCCGCAATCAAGCTTGATATACAATTCAATGCGAGCGTGAGCATGAACGTTCGCAAAGGCAAATAGTTCCATTTGTAATCTCATGGACGCTCACAGACATCTGTCAAAACTTGCCGTTCACATGCAAATGCCTTGCGTACGCACACAGTTGAGTGTGAGCTCGAAAAAAGGCATATTATGTATGTTAAATTAGTTTTTATTCTATAATTTTGAAAGATATTTTAATTCTTTATCATTTCATGTCTCAACTATAGCAAAACGTTGAGTAATAACGAAGATATTGGTCAAAATAAAAAGCTCACGCTCGCATTGAACTGTATATCAGGCTTTAGGGATTATAACGGGTTGGCTTTCCATTACATCGGTTTTTGGTTGTTTTCACAAAACTATCACGAATTTTGTCATGAAACTTATCGGGGATGTTAAGAATCCTATATATATATACATTACTTATCACTCTTTTCACTTTATTAGTATTAGTCCTCCGATTTGTGGCCTGCGCCTTGATGTTGTCACACAAAGCGGAGGGACCTAAAGTTTTACGCCGACTCCAAACGGCGATTGTATTTTTATGAGTAGCTGTTTTTCATGGCAGAAATACACTCGGAGGTTTGACATTGCTTGCCGAGGGACGACCGCTGTTAAGAAAAAACCTTTTTTCCATATTTTTTTTTGCGATGTTGCTTTGACCAGGGTTTGAACCCAGGTGCTGCGAAGTGTAAGCGCGCACTGCTTACCACTACACCACAGCGGCCGAATTTGTTGTTAAATTCTTCGCAGTTTCAATAGCAAATTTTCATATAAAAAGAGCACCTAACACTTATATCTTGATAAATATACCATCTTTGTAAGGCTCATGTGCATTTTGCACACATTAAATGTATTATATTTGATTTTTTAACAATATAAAATGCGTTTAATAATTTCACTACTTTTCTTCAACGGTATAAAAGCTCAGTTATGCAAGACTTACACTTGACTTGAAAATTGTATATCTGGCAAATGAGCAGCGCGTGTACATATATACATAGTTACCCAATAAACCAACTTCACTTAGAAACCTGGAGAACAATAGAATTTTGATTTCCAAGTTAAATTTCTAAGTTCAAAGAGAGCCGTGAGAGAATCATGCTGCCATTTAATTTTTTCATAAAATCCCTACAAATATGCCACACAAATATAATTTTTTGTGTAAATGTAATTCATCTGGCAATCGAAAAATAAACTTTCAACTAATGACAGAAAATTAAACAAAAACAATCACAATTTCAAAGGCGTAAATACATTTATTTTAGTAGGAATTTTTAAACAATTTTGGTGAAAAAATAAGCTAAACGATTACAGTTTACGTGTGCTGGGAATCAAAATGAAGAGAAAAGGCAATAGTTGGCACGCTGAGTAATCGCGTCTAAGTTTCTAGGTAAAGCAAGTCAAGTCTAAAGCTGATGCCACATAAAACTTTTGCTTCGCTTTGCTTGACAGATTCGCTTTGACAGATAAGATGAATTGTATGAAAATGCACAAAGCATGCCACATAAATCGTTGAAGCTGCAGCGCGAAGCGAAAAGATGGCCAACTCCCATCTTTTTGCGCGCTTTGACAATCAGCCGGTTTAATATTTATTTTGTTTCGTCCAAATTCGAGTTTTCATGCAGAAACATAAAACTTAGTTACATTGCTGATAATTTTGAAGCAAAATATATAAAATCCACAGCAACTTTGACGAGTAAAATAGCGGTACAAAATTGTTTTCTTGGCGTTCATTGCGGCATACCTTTTGCGTCCGGCGCTTTGCTGGCAAAGTTATAAATGTCACGCAAAGCTACAAAGTTTTATCTGCCATCAGCCTAAAACTATGTTCACATATCAATATTATCTCAATCAAAGCTCGTTTTTTAATCACCCCGTTTACACAGGCAAATCTCAGATTATTAGCCGTCAAATTTGTTGTGCTTGTTATTCTCACATCTCAAGGAAAAGTTATGTTGCTTCTCTGTGCCACCGTGATCACGTTTTTCTGCTATAATAAGCAATATAAATATATTTTAACTTAAAATTTTATTAAAAATACCTTTGCAAACCTATTTTACTTGCTAGCGTACATTTTTGTTTACTTTTACATTTGGTATTTCTCCTCTTTTTCGCAAAAACAATCGATAAAACTAGGATGGGCACCGAAAAGTTATCGGTTAAATCTGAGATTATTTTATAATTACAGATTAACAAGGGACGAATTTTATATGGCTAATCTCTTGTTATAATTACAGATTAGGATGTTAAGCTCGAAAATGAGGATAATCTACTTATATGTGAACCTAGTATAAGTCTTGCATAACTTAGCTTTAAGCAAGCAAACAAGCAAAGGGTTGACTTTCCATTACATCGGTTTTTTGGTGTTTTCACAAAACTATGCCCAATTTTGTTATGAAATTTGGCGGGGTGTTAATAATCGTATATATTTACATTATTTATCACGCTTTTCACTTTATTAGCAATAGTATTTAACTAATTTGTTGTTAAATTCTTGCAGTTTCACTGGCAAATTTTCCTATAAAAAGAGCACTTAACACTTATATTTTGATAAATATACGATCTTTGCAATATTCATGTGTATTTTGTATACATTAGATGTATTGTATTATATTTTTCAAAAATATAAAACGCGTTTAATAATTTCACTACTTTTCAGTGATGCCAGTTGAGCCCTTTTGAGGCTAGATCTAGCTTTTTTCTTTGTCGTTTAGCTTCGAAATTTAGGATTTAGCTTCGTGGCTTTTTTCTAGCCTTTTCTTATTTTCAAACTAGCGTTTTTTTAAGGAGAATCCTCCACAATATTTGTAGTAGCACTAAGTTATCTTTCCGGTTCAGTTTTACTTGACGAAATGTTTAGCGAATATCGCCCAGCAGCATCGCTCCCGTCCGACGAAATTTACCCAGCGAACTCGTTCTGTTTATACTTTTAACAGTTTTTTTCAGGGGCTCTCAAGTGTCCCTATAAAAACAGGAAAAGCATGTTTTTTCTTAGAACTCTGCACCCCACAGTTGGTCAAATAGATATCAACTTCGCTGTTTAGTCCGCTTCATTTGCGTGTATGTACGGTTTGCTCTTCACTATGCGCGCTCTAATTGAAACATTCACTATAGTAATACATAACGATATTTGGTGGTACAAATGTACCAATACTTGGTCTTTAAGGACTATAGGTTTACATACCCTAAAAAATAGTCCCCTTTATTATTAAAATAGTTTTATTAAACAACTTTCATGAGATTTCATGATCGTAAGTACTTTGGTTGTCGAGATATTTAAATTTTTATTGCTCGGTGGTGCATTCGTACCACCTGTTTGTACATAAGAGTTAATGAAATATTGAAAAGGCTGGCCTTTTTTTAACCTTTTATTTTGGGCCCTTTGGGTTTTTTAGCTTTTTTATTTGGCCGATCTAGCTTTTTTTTTTTGAATTCCTGGCAACACTGCTTTTCTTCAACAAAGTAAACAAGCAAACTAGGAATGTTCGATATTTAAGAAAGTATCGATATTGTTGATACAAAGATATTTTTCTTTGTCAGCACGAAACTTAGGAAGTGGGGGTGTGCAAATGTTGGCCAGCGAATAAATTGTTACAGCAATGAGCAAAGATATGCTTGTCCGTATGTCTGCGTTCAAACACGGAAACTCGAGTTTTTTATTATCGGCGATTTCTCTTTTGGTGTTGCCCTTTGCATTCACATACAGAAACTCTTTTGTACGCAATTGTTGGTGTCAGCTGTGAATCGCCAACTTGAATTACTCAGAGGAACGAGAGCACAAAGCGTGTTTCCCGAGTACGGGCGACACGGTACCCGCCCCCTTTCCTCGTCGCTCTCTCCCCTACAAGCTTCGAGTTTCCGCAACAAAAGTTTCCGTGTCTGAACGTCGACTATGTGATGCGGAAAACTAGCGGCACTATTTGTTAGCAACTGTCAGCAAAATCCAACGTACCAAAGCGAAGAAAATGGGCAAGTTCAGAAGGCGCAACAGCTCAGTAACTGTTACGATTGCACCTTGTGAACGCGTTGTTTTGTACTTCTGATCAACTGAACAGTTGCTCTTTTTCTGATCATTTGAGACAACATGTTGTGTGTTTTGAATTTGACAGATAATGTATCAAGCCGTTCAGAAGACGCATTACTATCACCGATTTTATTAGCAACTGTTGCGCTCAACTGCTGCGCCTTCTGAACCTACCCAATAAAAAGCGACCCGTTCCAAATGAGAAATCGATATGCTGTATTTTATTAGAATTCAATTTATGTATGCATAACTAAAACATTAAGTGAGAGTGAGAACGAGTGCAATAAGACGTTAATTCTTAACGTTAGGTGGGTGTGCATGTGTATACATATGTGTGTTTACAATGAGTGTGTTTTAGTTTATAAGTACATTACGGGTGGTTATTAACTCATGAAATGAGTGTTTTTAATATTTGATATTAATGCTATTAGGGTGATCCAATATCCCGGCCCCGTTGAAAGAACCGTCTTTTAAGATACAGGTAGGATAGCTAATTTGAGTATCGGGCGGCAACAAGGTCCATTAGCAGTGCGAAAGTGCACAACGCCAACTTTACCATCTCTCCCAAGCACGATGGATTCGATGCGACCAAGTTTCCTGCGCTGTGGTGGTAGGTTGTCGTCATGAATTATTATGATGAAATAATACAGGTGTTATCAGTTGGCAACTTCTCGCTCTAATTCCGCCATATTGACTGCTTTACGTGTTACTTCTTTAACTATTCTTTGCCCATTAATATAGTTGAATGCTTTTTATTTTTTCTCAGTATACAAACTTTGTTTTCTTAAAAAGGTATTTTATCTTATTTTATTTCATTTCATAACGAATATACTATAAAAAAGCAAATTTTGTTAAGGAGAAAATGTGTAAGTTCGTTAAAGTAGTCTGCAGACCAGCGACGCCAAAAGCGTTGTTTAATTGAGGTGATCNTTGGCCGATCTAGCTTTTTTTTTTTGAATTCCTGGCAACACTGCTTTTCTTCAACAAAGTAAACAAGCAAACTAGGAATGTTCGATATTTAAGAAAGTATCGATATTGTTGATACAAAGATATTTTTCTTTGTCAGCACGAAACTTAGGAAGTGGGGGTGTGCAAATGTTGGCCAGCGAATAAATTGTTACAGCAATGAGNCCAAACTAGAGATATTTTTATGTTCCAGGGAACGCTCAGGTAGGATTCGTAGTGAATCGCCAACCAAAAAATGTCCAGCAGTCAGAGCTCCGAAATCATTTGGGTCTGACGACAGTGGCGAAAGTGGAAAGTGGATTGCTTCTATTTCAGCAGCGACGGTGCTCAGCTCTTCAAATGTTAGTTTAGTGTTTGCCAGTGTGCGGTTAAGAAGACCCTTTGCGCTCTTTACAGCGGCTTCCCAGAGGCCGCCGAAGTGAGGTGCCCTGGGAGGAATAATATGAAAATTGATAAAGTCTGATGAACAAAATTTGAAAATTTCATTTTGTGTCTCGGGATTAAACAGAAATTGCTTAAGCTCTTTAAGGTGATTGGCTGCTCCAACAAAATTCGTAGCATTGCCGCAAAATATATCGCAAGGCATTTTCCGACGACTACCCATGCGATTAAGTGAATTTAAAAATGCCTTCGTGGACAAATCTCAGACTACCTTAATATAAACTACCTTTGGTCAGATACGACTTGTTCGGTGGCTTTTCACGAATCCTCAAGTATGTGTTGATGGGTCCACAAAAGTAGACCCCGCAGCGTTCAAATGGACGGGCAGGTGCGAGGCGAGCAGCCGGTAGCGGTCCCATGACCTGCTGCAACAGCTTTGCTGTGGCGTTAACTATCCAGAATTCGAGGTGAATTAAAGCTAGGCTGACTTCCAAAACGTCAATTGCATTGCATACGTACAAAGTTTAATGTTCCATAACGCCCAACTACAATTGGTTGACAATGTATACATTTCCAAAACGCATCCGAAATGTTACAGAAACGCATCGCTAGAGTAATTAGCGCATCAGAAACAAAGTTGATGCTTCGTTTGGTTTTGGTTACAATTTGTGTTTTAAAAATGGAAAATTCCGAAATGATAATCATTGTTTTATTAAATAATCAAAATATACAATGTATATGTTGCAATGTTTCGTAACTTTGCATCTACGAACAGTTTAAATACCGCAGTAGAACAGTATCCAAACATTGCATGATTACGTTTTGGAAGTCAGCCCTACTAATGCCTTAGGACCTGAATGGTAATCAGACTGGATGCTTTTGAGAGTCCGGCAGATCTGCATACTCCAAGCGACCACCAACCTTAATAAGTTCGAAACCACTTGAGTTGTCTAAAAATGGTGTAAGAAATTTTAAGTTGCTCTTTAGGGGCAGATTTTTTCTTAGCAAATGGAAGTCGTCGACGAAATGTTGCTGAATATTCCAAACAATAGAGTGTAACGCACGTCACAGTTCCTGAGGTGTTGGCAAAGAAGTCGTTGATCTGGAAATTTTTCAGCATGTGTCACTGAACCTGAACATGCAAGCAATGAGTCGTAGACAGCACATATATGAGCGGATTTTTTCAATAGTATTCAAGATGTAGTTTGTTCCTGCAACAACAGCAAACAAACTTTTTCTCTTTTCTGCGTTTATTATGTGAATATCGACGTCAAGTTTGCTCTTTTTGGCGGGCCACGACTACATGTCTTCACGTAGAAACCATGGGCCTGAAAACCAGTTCAATGCTTTCAAGTCAGTGGAAGTACAACCAACGTTGACAATGTGACCGGGTGCTGTTGCAACCAATGAAGCACTAGTTGCGAATCGGTCCAAAAGTATGCTAAAAAGGGTGTGTCTGAGAAAATGGTTTTTACCTTATTGTACAACTGTGCAAGAAGATGCGCTCCGCAAAGCTCGAGTTTCGGAAGCGATTGTTTTTTGACTTCGATGTCAGCAAGTGAACAGCAATATTTCCATCGGTGCCTTCAGTGCGCAAGTACAATGAACAACCATATGCTCGAATCGATGCGTCGCAGAAGCCGTGAATTTGGAGATCGCATGCGTTTGGCTGTTGACAATAAGGAGGCACTGCGAGCGTTGATAGCGAACCAACAGACGAGATCATTTGCTCCAAGCGTGTTGCAGGCTTTGTGGCACGGACTCGTCTCAATCGAGCTTTAAAAGCCACAGCTTTTGGAATATGATTTTGGATGTGATCAGAAGAGGTGCAAGCAATCCGAGCGGGTCGAAGAGTGATGGGGCGATCGAAAGGATTGTGCGTTTTGTGACCGCAGCATGAATTTCCTTTGGTGAACATGTAAACAGGAACACATCTTCCAGTTGATCCCATGTGATACCAAGTGCCGCTGGTTATTAAATCTTCTGTGAAGTTGTATGTATGTACATATATGCAATAACTAAATACAAAACGTTTGGCTGCAATAAATAAAAAAAAATGATTTTTAATTGAATTGGATATGAAAATTTACAATAGACCGGTTAAAAAAAATTTTCTTCTTTTCATGATTTAGTAGAGAAATGAGTTGCTCTACATGTCCAAAGACATTCTTCCAAAGGCTACCCCCAATATTTTTAATAATTATTAATTAGCGAATCGTATTTGAATGTCAAAATTTTTAGATTATCGTCTTAGAACTCAAAATGTGTATAATTGGAAGCTATTTCGGGTTATTTCGAAAAAATCACCAGGTTTATAGGAGTAGTTTTTACCCAGGAATTCAAATATGTTGATAGCTTTATCTTACCAAGCAATCGGGATTAATAATAAATAGAATCTGGAACTCAAAATTGACAAAATTATTAATTTAAATTTTCAAATTATACAGCTATCCCCAAAAATTGTCCGATATTCTCAATACTATGTACCATCCTATCCTATTTTTACCGCCCTTTTCAATTCCATCAACGGAATTTCGTTATATTTTTTTAAGTTCCAGTTATTGGACAATTTCAAAATTGAAATTCATGATTTTGTCAATTTTGAGTTGCAGATTCTATTTATTACACTATGCGACAGTCAAAATCGGGATGGGATGAAACCAACGGGAAATGTTATATCGGTCAAAAAAAAGTTATACGTGGCCCGGCGTTTCGCTGGGTCACGTCTAGGAATCGA
>NW_016158126.1:89739-94909 GCF_001687245.7 Rhagoletis zephyria
TTTTTTTTTTTGGTAATGCAACCAGACTTTTAAGTTTGTTATTTATATTTAAATTGAAATAATTATTCCTACTGACATTGATCTAACCTTAAAAATCTTAACCACCTCCAAGCGGCCTCGAACCTGCGATCCCAGAACCAGAACCAGTAGTCTTCACGTGACGCCACAGCCGACATTTGTAAGAAAAGCAATTAATTGGGTTTTGTTTTAGGCTTTGGCAATTCAAAGGCAGATGTCGCTGAACGCTTAAGTTCTTCGAAAATGTCGAAGTGGTAGGCACATCCTAGTTTATGAACTAGTATTTTTTCTAACTGGTTTGGGGTTTAACTGCAGGGGTTGTACGCACACGGCAGTCAAACAGTATACATGCATTGCACACATACATTTTGGAAGTCAGCCACTCCTTGGGGACTGGTCGAAAGCTGACATTTTCGATGCAAGCAAATGTCCAATTCTGACCAGTCAAATTTTAACCAGTGAGGTGACTGACTTCCAAAATGTCATTTGCCATGTATACATCGTAAGCATTATGTTCCGTATTGTAGGAGTATTTTTTTAACTAAGCATTATGTTCCGAAATGTACTAAGCCGGTAGTAACATCGCATCGCACAGGTATTCACGGCAGTGTTGCCAGGTCTCCGGCATGAGAAAACGTCCCTCTTGGTCTGAAAAAACGTCATTTCCTACCCAAAAACGTCTTTTTCAAATGTATGCACAAATAATTGTTCTTAGTAAACTTTTATTGTATACATCTATATTTAATGTTTATTATTTTTCCATAAAAGCCCAGCTCATTATATACCAAACAAAATATAAATCCACATTTCAAAATTTGTGCAAAAATTATAAAAAATCTGCAAAATTTTTCAACTTTTTATTCAGATTTTTTTGAGTATTCCAGGGCAATAATGTACAAGTTTTAAGGTGCTATAGAATCGCGTTGATTTTTAATATATTTTTTTTTCTTGTAAACGTTTGGTTAATTGGTCTGTTGTCGAATATGCTAAAGTACGTTCTGAAGGAACATAGCAATATTTCAGCCTTTTTACGTTCATTACATTTTCAATAAGGGGCCCCATGCGACTTATTGTGTCAATTTCTTTATGCGCTTAAATAAGGGTTAAGTCATCTGTGTCCAAAGAATAAATATTTTTTGAAGCAGCTGCTGCAAAAAACAAAGCTTGTAAAGATTTATTAACAAAATAATTCAAAATCAGTTCTACTTACAAGATTTACAGCCGCACTCAGAAACTTTTCTTAAATTAGCTCTAACGGGCACTTAACTAATGATCGTTAAATCTGTTAATTAATGTTTCCTCTCAGAGTTAAAAATTATGAAATAAAAAATTTAAGTATGGCCCCAGTTGCGGCCCTTCATTTTTATGACATCACTCACTTTTTTCGTTCGGTTTAAAATAAAATATAAAAAGAAGTATTTATATCATTTTGCGCGCACTGGCTCAACAGACGCAATGACTGAGTGAGCAGAGCACTGGCGTGCCATTCGAGAGATCCGAGTTCGAGTCCTAGGGCGGGAAAATTTTCTTTTTCCTGTTTTATTTATTTATTTCTTCTTATTTAATTTTATAAACTATCTGTATTGAATTTTTTGATCTAATTTTCTAAAAGGCAAACAAGACCAATAACAGGCCAATTCTGGCATCTGTCTTTCAACTCACCTCAGTCTTTCCAGAGACAAAAGTCTTTATATTTCGGCAACTATCTTGAAAGCCCTTTTCTGTATTTCGAATAACTAACTGACAGGTGTGCTAATAGTGTTATTATATTTATCGCTTAGCAATAAGTTTTCTAAAAACTAACCAAATGAAAAACAAGAAAAACTAAAAATTTTATAAACTGAAAGTGAAAGCAAAAAGATGAATCAAAAAAGTTTCCAAACGTTAAATAAAATAAAAAATATGAATTTTTTAAGCAAAATAAAACTTAAAAAAAAAGTATAAAAAAAAAATCGTTGCCGAGGATTGAACTCAGATCTCTGGAATGGCACGAAAGTGCTCTGCTCACTAGGCCATTGCCACTGTTACAGCAACGTTATCGAAATTGAAATTTATTGAAAACAAACAAAAAATTTCAAAATCATTCGTTAAAAAGTTAAGTAAAGATTTATGTTTACTTAACTTTAATGTGCATTCAATGCCGTTAACGAATCATTAACTGACTCTGAGAGGGAATTTTTTAAAATCGTTACTGAGGGACACCTTAAGTAATCATTAAACGACTCTGAGTGCGGCTGTTAGTAACAGAGAAAAATTACTGGGAAGTTAAAACAAAAAACGTCCAAACGTCAACACGTCCAAACGTCAACAGGATACAAAAAACGTCCAAATGACGTTANCAGAAAAAATACTGGGAAGTTAAAACAAAAAACGTCCAAACGTCAACACGTCCAAACGTCAACAGGATACAAAAAACGTCCAAATGACGTTAAAAACGTCAACCTGGCAACGCTGATTCACGGCATCACTAAAAAAGTTGATGCTTGTTGCCATGTGAGAGAGAAACACAAAATGAACGCTCGACAACCAACAACAAAATATTCGGCGCGAGAGAGAGAGGAGAGAATGAGAGTGCGAAAATATGCGTGCATAAGAAGTGTTCCATTCAGTGTTGCCGTTTTAGCCCTTTGGTGGCTAGATTTAGCTACCACTTACTTTTTTTGGCCACATAAATTTGAAATTGCCCCTAACCCTTTTTTAGCCCTTTGGAGAATTTACTTATACTGTATGTATGTAAGAGATGAATTTTTAAACTAAGAAGGACTGATATATATGGATTGTATGTTCCTTACGTTTTTATACATACATACTGTAAAAGTGTTAAGGCTGTTAACTTATCTATTAACGATATAAGTATAGTTTAAAATAGATAAGTGTACGGCCCTTAATATGCTTAATTTGTTAAATGGTTCATCAAGTCGATTGACTGTGTAAGTTCTTGTGGTGTGATTGTTCCAGCTGCTGGTGTCGTGAGTGGTGAAATTAGCTCAATTTTCTAAGTAAAAAGTATTTTGGCGGAAATTTCTTGCACTATATGAGTCAAAGTCGTGTTTGGGGAAGATTAAGTTCACGATATTGCAATTGTGAACTAAAAAAAAAAAACAATGTTTAACAAAATGGTAGAAAAATTATGAAATTTCGGCTCTAATCAGTTCGATCTTTCCTCACCTCATTTGGAAAGAAATAAATAATGTACCAGCATGCTGGTAAGTTATATGCTTCGAGCCTGATGGTACAATCACTTGATGGAGCCAGCAAGCTGGTGTCGTATATTTCCACTTTTATACAAAAAGGTTTTTTGTTGGATGAAATATTTGCTTTTTTTCAGATTTCATTGTTTTTCTATAGCATTACTTATTGAAAATGTTTGCGTGTATACTTATATATGTATATGTAATTAAAAAAATTTAGCTACCATTTTTAGCCACAACGACCTTTTTTAACTCTTTTTTTAAAGGAATTTGGCTAACACTAAAAAGGTTCGCGGCAACACTGGTTCCATTCCATTTACTTTGCATATTTTTGCCGTGTATTCTAAAAGCGCAGTTAGTCAACGACGTAGCGTAAACTTAGGTAGACGTACGCAGCAGCATATAAAATTTACTGTTGAAAGAGAGAGAAAGAAGCAACGGCAACGTCACCGCCATGCGGTGGTGAGTTTTCGTCAACACGCGCATCCCATAAGGTAGATCGTGTCTGCGTCAACCTACGTCTACGTACCGTCGTTGACTGTGTGCGATTTAACTAAGCATAACTACGTTGTACGCACACCGCAGTCAAACTGTATATGTACATACATTGCACACATACATTTTGGACGGCTGGTTTCCGGTCCTTTACGGAAAATTGGCCGCGTTATTGCTGCAGGGTAGCAGAGTGTCCAGATTTGGCGATTTCGCGCGATTTTTTTTTTTGATATTTGCGCGTAAAAATTTAGGAAATCGCCATTGGCGATTTTTTCCCTTCAAATAAATTTTTTCCAATTATAAAAATATACAAAACTTAGTTTTCACGATAATTTTACAAAAGAGGCTAATCATGAGCTTTGATTTTGTAACCTGAAAAGTGTGTGAATTACAAGAGGGCGAGTTTCAGGGACCTGCCAATTCACTATTTGACTTTGAAGGAAAGAAAAGCAGCGAAAATTGAATATCTATATCTTTAAATTTCCCATGGAATAACTTTTCTCAGAACCATTCCATCCGACTGTGAAGAATTTTGGATAATTGCTTACGGAGTGAAAACCGCAACAGGCAATAAAATGTTCGGAAATATAAGTAAATTCATATTATTATCCTTGCCGCACTCACAAGCTTCGTTGAGCGCGTTTTCAATTAAGATTCGAAATAGGATGATGTTGGAAAGCCTTAATTCAATAGTTTGAATAAAGTGTTATATGAAGGCTAATAGTTTCTGCTGCAAAACGTTTCCAATATCACACAGTATGTTATCACCCAGCGAAAACACGATTACCACAGAAACGAAAGAGGAAACGAGCTAGGCGATGGGAATCGCTTACCCTTTCGCTTCAAGAAGGCATTATTTTAACATGGGCATATCATTGGCGGTAAGACCTTACCCGCAGCATTACCTTCAAACGAAGTGAGAACGCATGGATAAACCGAATCCAAAGATGCGAACAAAGAATGCCTTACAGAGAAACTAATGTAGAATGCCTAGATAAGTATATACTTATTTATATTAAATTGAAGTCAGAAAATGTCTTAAAAGATTAAAATTAATTAAAATTTATATAAATCAGTTTTTATGCATACATATGTATGTATTTAGGTATTTAGATTTTACTTATGTACATACATACATGCATATTTAATTAAGCTTAAAATTGTACTTCCTCACTCCTGACTTTAACTTCGCTGCAAATTGAACTAAGCAAAACATGATTTTCATGCGAGACAAATTTCCACAGAAAGTAACGGTAGAAAAAGAATGTGTTGGTATTCATTATATTTTCAGCTGACTACGATGCAGCATTCTTTATTGGCGCTGTAACCGCCTAAGCGATTTTGGCCGAGTCCAAAACAGCACGCCAGTCATTTCTCTTCTGTGCTAACTGACGCCAATTGGAAATGCCAAGTGAAGCCAAGTCCTTCTCCACCTGGTCTTTCCAACGCAGAGGAGGCCTTCCTCT
>NW_016158126.1:108997-110429 GCF_001687245.7 Rhagoletis zephyria
ACCGCAACAGGCAATAAAATGTTCGGAAATATAAGTAAATTCATATTATTATCCTTGCCGCACTCACAAGCTTCGTTGAGCGCGTTTTCAATTAAGATTCGAAATAGGATGATGTTGGAAAGCCTTAATTCAATAGTTTGAATAAAGTGTTATATGAAGGCTAATAGTTTCTGCTGCAAAACGTTTCCAATATCACACAGTATGTTATCACCCAGCGAAAACACGATTACCACAGAAACGAAAGAGGAAACGAGCTAGGCGATGGGAATCGCTTACCCTTTCGCTTCAAGAAGGCATTATTTTAACATGGGCATATCATTGGCGGTAAGACCTTACCCGCAGCATTACCTTCAAACGAAGTGAGAACGCATGGATAAACCGAATCCAAAGATGCGAACAAAGAATGCCTTACAGAGAAACTAATGTAGAATGCCTAGATAAGTATATACTTATTTATATTAAATTGAAGTCAGAAAATGTCTTAAAAGATTAAAATTAATTAAAATTTATATAAATCAGTTTTTATGCATACATATGTATGTATTTAGGTATTTAGATTTTACTTATGTACATACATACATGCATATTTAATTAAGCTTAAAATTGTACTTCCTCACTCCTGACTTTAACTTCGCTGCAAATTGAACTAAGCAAAACATGATTTTCATGCGAGACAAATTTCCACAGAAAGTAACGGTAGAAAAAGAATGTGTTGGTATTCATTATATTTTCAGCTGACTACGATGCAGCATTCTTTATTGGCGCTGTAACCGCCTAAGCGATTTTGGCCGAGTCCAAAACAGCACGCCAGTCATTTCTCTTCTGTGCTAACTGACGCCAATTGGAAATGCCAAGTGAAGCCAAGTCCTTCTCCACCTGGTCTTTCCAACGCAGAGGAGGCCTTCCTCTGTTACCAGCATCGCGGCCCGCGCTGAATATTTTCAGAGCAGAAGCGTTTCTGTCCATTCGAACGACATGGCCAAGCCAGCAGAGCCGCTGAATTTTAATTCGCTGCACTATGTCTATATCGTTGTAAAGCTCATACAGCTCATCGTTAAATCGTCTGCGATATTCGCCATCACCAACGCGTAAAGGTCCGTAAATCTTTCGCAGAATCTTTCTCTCGAAAACTCCAAGAGCCGCCTCATCAGATGCTTTCATTGTCCATGCTTCCGCGCCATACACCAGCACAGGCATGATGAGTGACTTATAGAGTGTGATCTTTGTACGACGAGAGAGGACTTTACTTCTCAATTGCCTACTCAGCCCAAAGTAGCACTTGTTGGCAAGAGTGATTCTCCGTTGGATTTCAAGGCTGACATTATTATTGGTGTTAATGCTGGTTCCCAAATAAACGAAGTCGTCTACTTTTTCAAACTTGTAACTGTCAACAGTGACGTGGGTGCCAAGACGCGTATGCTCTAACTGTTTG
>NW_016158126.1:110607-111400 GCF_001687245.7 Rhagoletis zephyria
TGTGCATAACAGGAGATACTCGTTTTGTCCTCGTTCACCACCAGACCCATTCGCTTTGCTTCTCTATCCAATCCCGAGAAGGCAGAACAGACGTAGCCCTTGTTTTTACCGATAATATCGATGTCGTCGGCATACGCCAGCAATTGTACGCTCTTATAAAGTATTGTGCCTGAGCGGTTCAGTTCTGCGGCTCTTATTATCTTCTCCAACATCAGATTAAAGAAATCACAGGAAAGGGAGTCTCTTTGTCTGAAACCTCGTTTGTTATCAAACGGCTCGGAGAGGTCCTTCCCTATTCTGACGGAGGTGATGGTATTGCTCAACGTCATTTTTCACAGCCGTATTAGTTTCGCGGCGATATCAAATTCAGGCATCGCGGCATAAAGGCAACTTCTCTTCGTGCTGTCGAAAACGGCTTTGAAATCGACAAATAGATGGTGTGTGTCGATCATATTCACGCGGTTCTTTTCCAAGATTTGGCGTGTTGTGAATACCTCATCTATGGTGGATTTTCCAGGCCTAAAGCCACACTGATAAGGTCCAGTCAGTTCGTTGACGGTGGGCGTCATTCTTTCGCACAATACACTCGATAAGACCTTATAACCTATGCTTAAAAGGCAGATTCCATGGTAGTTGGCGCGTATGGCGGGGTCGCCTTTCTTGTGGATTGGGCGGAGCNATATTCACGCGGTTCTTTTCCAAGATTTGGCGTGTTGTGAATACCTCATCTATGGTGGATTTTCCAGGCCTAAAGCCACACTGATAAGGTCCAGTCAGTTCGTTGACGGTGGGC
>NW_016158126.1:111445-126504 GCF_001687245.7 Rhagoletis zephyria
AGACCTTGTAACCTATGCTTAGAAGGCTAATTCCGCGGTAGTTGGCGCGTATGGCGGGGTCGCCTTTCTTGTGGATTGGGCGGAGCACACTTAAATTCCAGTCGTCGGGCATGGGTTCATCTGACCATATTCTGCGTACGAGCTGATACATGCACCTTATCAGCTCCTCGACGCCGTACTTGAAAAGCTCGGCTGGCAGGCCGTCAGCTCTAGCAGCTTTGTTGTTTTTCAGCCGCGTAATCGCTATTCGTACCTCGTCATAGTCAGGCGGTGGGACAGCTACTCCATCATCATCGACTGGGGACTCGGGTTCGTCTTCCTCACTACTTTTAGCGCTGCTGCCATTCAGTAGGTTGTTAAAGTGTACCCTCCACAATTTAAGTATATTATGGACATCGGTCACTAGGTCGCCATTGTTGTTCTTACAGGAGTTCGCCCCGGTCTTGAAACCTTCCGTAAGTCGCCTAACCCTCTGGTAGAATTTTCGGGCGTTCTTCCTGTCGGCCAGCATCTCAAGCTCTTCGCACTCACGTATTTCGGCCTCTCNTAAGTCGCCTAAAGGTCTGATTATGCATACTTCGCATAACTTCGCACAACCATATGTACCAGTACAATAAAAATGCAACTTAAGAAAATGTGAGTCAAAATCTAAACTCAACAGATTGCTAAGTTTTTGAATGTTCTGCTAATTTCTGGGTGATGGAATACAAACAAAATACGTGCAAAGTACATACGAAATTACAGTTTGAAGTTTATTCGAAGTTGTGCGAAGTTATGCCAAGTGTGCATAATCAGACCATAACCCTCTGGTAGAATTTTTGGGCGTTCTTCCTGTCGGCATCTATCTCAAGCTCTTCGCCCTTACGTATTTCGGCCTCTCTCTTCTTATTGCGGCAAATACGTCTCGCTTCCTTCTTCAGTTCCCTATAACGGTCCCACATGGCTCGCGTTGCGCCCGATCGCAGCGTGACCCTATATGCGGCGTCTTTTTCTCTGCGGTTTCTTCACATTCCTCATCGTACCAGTTGTTCTTTCGGGCTCGCTGAAATCCAACTACTTCTTCGGCAGCGGTACTTAATGATCGTTCCACTGTGGTTCCACTGCTCACCAGTGTAGCCAGAACTTTTCAGTGCGACCGGCTAGATTGGACAAAAAAAAACGGCTAAAAACGGCTAAAATGTTTCAACCAGAATTCAATTTTTTTTTAAATACATAAACTACAATTAGAAAGGCTAGTAAATCCATTGATTTTTTTTTGGTTAATAAAGATTATTTATACGTAGCTAAGCTGTACACCACTTTATTTTTGTTTAACAAAGGAAACTGTCGTTATACGTAGCTAAGCTTTACATCAGAAGTAATGCTTGTATTACTTAAATATAAAAACAGAGATAAATTACAAACTTATGGCATTTTCTTTTCTATTAAACAATTTTGCCTTATAAATATTGGATCATTTTCAGTAGGTTGCTTTTTGTCCCGCAAAATGGCTATATTAGCTGAGAGTATGGTAGAGGTGTCAAACAATCGATAGTCACACCATCGATACTTTTGATAGTTCTCAGAAAAACTATCAATATTCACGATAGTCTCGAAAAAAAAACCATCGATAGCACTATCGATAGCGCTAAATCAGTTAGGTTGCTTTGTTTTTACAGGATGATAGTGAAATATATATTATCTTATACAAGTTATAATAATTCAAAATTGAGTAACTGCTTAGCCAAAATACTTCTCTTTCAAAGTTCAAAAACAAACACAAGTTATACAAACAAAACAGGATTTACGATTAACATATGTATGTATTTTGGCCTAAATGCGTGCATATTTGAATATGANTTTGATAGTATAAGAAAAAACTATCAATGAGAATTGATAGTCTAAAAAAATTGAAACTATCGATACTATCGATAGTGCCATCGATAGTTTGACAACTCTAGAGTATGGCACTTTTGCTTAGTCGGAGGGCAATATTTTGAGAAATGAACACGTAAAGCTGTGAAAGCAGTAGGTAGTTTAATTTATTGGTATTCGTTGTTGTTGCCGACCACTTCACTTTTAGCAAGTTTATGACATTTTACTAAAATCATGCCACCAGATTCACTAGCAGAAAAATTTTTGTTTCTTAAAAAAGTAGAAAAAAAATTTGAAGTTAGTGAAGCTGGATGAAAATATTAAAAGTGTTGCCCGTTTCCAAACTGCCAGAATTCGGTACACCTGAGCAAACGTTCAAATATAAAGTTTTTTGCTTTTCCGAGGTAGGGTACGTAGCTTGATAACAAATTGCTGACGCAAAATATCTTTAAACCTCTGAAAGATGTACCATTATCCGTGGGACAGGAAAGAGGTCGAGTTAAAATGATGCCTGCAACTTGTAACAGTACCAATTTTTGGATTCTCGGAATTCTCTGATAAAGATGTGGTGCTGCTAAAAATATATATACAAAAATACAAGCACGAAACTATGTATTTGTCACAAGAATTATCCACATAAGATGAAAACNTAGAATTATCCACATAAGTTTTATTTTATAAAACTTAAAAAGTATGTTTGCACCATGTATTGTCTTCCCAGAGAGTTTTGCTCCACATCGAATTTCGTGCTCTTTAATTTTCTAAGTGTAGCGAATAAAACTTCACACTTAAATTTAAGACATTCATAACAAAAATTTTATGAAGAAAATTCCCGCTACGTTCTCCCAAATATAAACTGGGACGCAAAATTGAAGCAAGTTTTGCCTATTTTTCTTTAGTTTATTTAATATTTATTATTTTTTATGAATATGTAGCTCATTACTTAACAAACAACGTATACTACAAACAGATTTCACACTTGGTGTAAAAATTATGAAAATTCTGCAAAATTTCAGCAAAACTTGTAACTTTTAAATCTGCTAAAATTACGTGTCTCAGTTTATGTGTATTTGGGTCACACGCTTAAAACAAAAAACATTATAATCGGCTCACTATCTGATTGTTTTTCAATTTTATATATCACAGTCCGACATGAAAATTTTCTCAGAGACAAGACTAGCCATTTCTAATAGAATTTGGAGCACTAAATTTGTAAAAATAAAAACTTGTATATTTGAATTTTAATAAAATAAGGCAAAGAACAAAATCGGCTAAAAACGGCTATTTTTTTTTTGAAAAACGGCTAACAAATCGGCTGCCGGCTAAATCGAATTTTTTCCGGCTGTTTGCTGTCGCAACCGGCTAAATCCAGCCGGAAAACGGCTAAAATGGCAACGCTGCTGCTCACGTATGTCGGATTGTTGAAGAGTGCTCTCAGAGAGCAGGTGTGTGAGTCGAGTGGCGAATAAATTGGCCGTCTGTTGTGATTGCAGCTTTTCGACGTTAAGCTTTCCTTGCATTGTTGGGCGCACATGTTTTGCTGCACAGAGGCGGGTGCGTATCTTGGCTACAACAAGATAGTGGTCCGAGTCGATGTTTGGCCCTCGGAGTGTACGTACGTCTAAAACGCTTGAAGCATGCCTTCCGTCTATCACAACATGACCGATTTGGTTTCTCGTTTTTCGATCTGGAGACAAATCCATTAATTGGTGGATGTTCTTGTGCTGGAACCTAGTACTATATATTACCATGTTTCGGGCCCCGGCGAAGTCGATCAGCCTCAGTCCGTTATCGGACGTTTCGTCGTGGAGGCTGAATTTTCCGACAGTGGCGAGAAAGATCCCTTCCTTGCCCACCTTGGCATTAAAATCGCCAAGCACGACTTTGACATCGTGTCGGGGGCAGCGCTCATATGTACGTTCCAAGCGCTCATAGAAGAGATCCTTGGACGCCTCATCCTTCTCTTCCGTCGGGGCATGGGCGCAGATGAGCGAGATGTTGAAGAATCTAGCTTTGATGCGGATTGTGGCTAGACGTTCGTCCACCGGGGTGAACGCCAGTACTCGGCGACGGNACCAAATTTGCGCTCCTTTACGTGGCAACTGTAGTAGCTGTCGCAAGGCTTCACGTTACTTTTCCTTTCCCCGTCCATCGCATTTCTTATATGGCGGTAATGTCAGCCTTTGTCTTCCCGAGGACATCAACCAGCCGGGCAGAGGCACCTTCCCTATTAAGCGTCCGGATATTCCAGGTGCATACACTTAAATCATAGTCCTTTATACGTTTGCCGTGGTCGTCATAAGAAGATTTTTACATTGGGCGGGGTTTTAACGTGGCGGGACCCAAACCCGGCGCGCGCGAAGTTTTACGCCTCCTCACTTTAGCTCGCAAGCAAAGAAGCAAAGAAGCGAATTTATCTCTCGTTACGAACAGATCTCTTGTTGGCTTTTTAGTAAATAACATTAGTGCGTGTATCAAAACATTTCGCGTGCTTCACCATCTTTCAATCTGCTTGTTAAAAAAAAACCCCGGCTCGGAAACCAACTTAAAAATTTAACTGTGAATCAAAACGCTTAAATCTATTCAGTAAGGATGGGCGATCCACCCGACCGCGGAAAAACTATGAATCAACCACTGTTCCAAACTGATAAAACAAAAGTGTTAAATATAAAGTCAATTGGTACGAAGTATCATATGATGAACAGAGTGAACAGCACTGAAAACTTAACAAATGTGTCGCCTTTCTAATAAAAAAAAGTAATTGATGCCACGTGCAATGGAGAAGTAGAAATGTGCAAAAAATTAAGAAATGGGAATATTCTCATTAAAACAAAAACATACGAACAAGCAGCAAAGTTAATAACGCTAAAAAGTCTTACGCAATCGCTTCAGGTGGAAGTTTCAGAACATCCTAGTCTTAATTATTCAAAGGGAGTAATATACTCCAATGATTTGAGAGGCATGCCAGAAAAAGAAATTCTTAATGAACTTAAGCTTCAAAGTGTATGCGCAGTAAAAAAAAATATTGAAAAAATCAGAAGACATGTTAATTGAGACAGGTCTAATTATTCTAACGTTTTCCAACACAACACTACCAAATGACATACCAGTCGGCTATGAAAAAATTAAAATCCGTCCATATATTCCTCTACCAATGAGGTGTATGGGTTGTTTTCGTTTCGGACATACAATGAAATTATGTAAAAATAAGAGATTTGTGCCAAATGCGCCAAAGACGAGCCCCTCACACCAGAATTGAATGAAACCTGTTATGATCTGACAAAGTACATCACCTGCCCAGAAGGTAATGTAGCCAACTGCTACCACAATTCACTCAGCAAAACTTGCCCAACATTCTTAAAAGAGAAGGAGATCCAGGCTATAATTACTCTTGAGAAGGTCGATAGAAAATCAGAAATAACAACCTATAAAGAGCGTCACCAACACAGCACAACATTCTCTTCAACTGTTTCTTTAACCACCAACAACACCAACAATAACATGACAAGCAGTGGCGTAAAAAATACACAAACCGATAAGAGCAATAGTGGGAAAAGAGATATAGCAAATTACTCAGATCTCACAACGAACGACGGAGAAATAGCAAATTACTCAGATCTCATAACAAACGCCGGCACAAATCACTCAAAATCTCCGCAACAATCGTCAAAGAAAAACAACACCATAATACTACCAAGGCAAATATCAAAACGAACAAAGCAGTCTCTAAAGAGGGTTGCCAAAAACTCCAAACTAGACGTAAAACAGAAAGAAACACGGAAAAATGCTGATGACTACAGCTATTCTGCCTATCCTCCGGAGGTAGAAATGCTCTAAATCTTTAGACTCTTAATAGCTTACTCTCGAACAATAAGAAACAATCTAGCAACTAATTATATTTAATGACTTTGAAAATTCCTCAATGGAACATCAATGGTTATGTCAACAACTACAACCAACTTTAACTCTAATAAAATAATACAATGTTAAGATAATTGCACTGCAAGAATCCCATTTACATCCCCTCTCCACGAATCACACAGTTCCTATTAACTTTTCCTTATACCCCCTCACCCACACAAATACGAGACGTGGTGTAGCCATCTTAGTGCATAACTCAATTCAACACAAGCAAATTGCAATTCGCCAAGACTTTGAAGCAGTCGCTGTAGAAATATACTCCAAAAAAAAGTTTACAATTATATCAGCATATATTTTCCCACCTGTCAAATTCAACAACCAAAATCTACAAAATGTTCTTCTTAACCAAAACCGAGCTTCGCTGATTACTGGTGACTTCAACGGTTGGCATGAAAATTAGGGCTCATGCAAGAGTAACGCAAGGGGAAAACTACTTGCTGACTTTATCAACAACTCGAACTATGTATATATTACTTAATGACAAATTCCCAACGCACTTCCCAACACGCAACAAATCTGACAAATGTAGACATAACATTCAGCTCACCAAGCGTCAGTATTGTTTCTGAATGGCAAATTGAATCTGATTTGTATGGAAGTGACCACTTCCCAATCATGATTGCTATGTTTGGCTCCTCACACCCCCAACCAGCACATTGTAAGTCAAAATTTAAAGTAGATTCAGCAGACTGGCCCCTCTTTAAAAAAAAAAAATGCAACACCTATGCAAGCCTCAAATCTGTTAGTTCCAATACAAACATAGAAGTTACCAACTTAAGGAAGATAATTTTACAGGCCGCAAACGAGTCGATTCCACAATTACGCCAGCAACGTTCGCCACGTTCGGTTCCCTGGTGGAATCAGCGCCTCAGTGAAGTGAAAAAAGAAAAAAACAAGCGATGGTACGACTTCAGAAGAAATATAACTAGAGAAAACTTGCTTCAATATAAAAAGCAAATGCTATATTCAAGCGGGAGGTTAAAGTAACGAAAAGACAGTAGATCCAATATTTTACAGTTGAAATTAACCCCTATACGCCTATAGCAAAAATATGGAACAACATCCGAAGGTTCTGCGGGTATAAGGTAAGTCACGGTATTCATTGCCTAAGAAGTGTATGCATGCCTCACGAAACATATACTGACAGTAGTAAAATAGCAAATGAATTTTGCAAGTTTTGGTCGACTAACTCGGCTGATGAAAGGTTTCCTCCCAACCTATGTAGAGTTTACGGCAGCTCTTTCAAAGTTAAGAGGGAAAACTCCTGGCAAAGATCGGATATCTTATCCAATGATTAAAAACGCTTCAGAAACAATAAAAAAAGGATTATTAAAGCTATACAACAACATCTTTAGCAGTCAAATACCACTAAATTTCAAATGCAGTACAATAATCCCTATACTTCAAAACTGTAACACAGTCGTATAGGCCAATATCACTTAATTTGTGTTTTGCAAAAGTGGTGGTTTGTGTCCACAAACCGATTACTTAGCAGTCAACAGCTTGGATTTAAAAGAGGCAAATCCACAGCGGACAGTCTGTTGTATATAGACTACCTGACTGCGAACTGCCTCTCCTCAAGAAACCACGTGACTTGTATCATTAGACTTTGAAACAGCATACGAAAAAATCGGAATACACACAATAATCGACCAATTGATCGTTTTTAGGGTAGGTAGTGTTTATTCTGATGTAAGGCATTTAGACAATGGCATACCACAAGGCTCCCCACTCTCGGTGGACCTCTTTCTGATAGCCTATAATAACCCTGCAGTGAAAACCCAAACCAGTTAGAAAAAATACTAGTTCGTAAACTAGTATGTGCCTGCCAGTTCGACATTTTCGAAGAACTTAACAAGACAAAGCCTAAAATAAAATTCAATTAATTGCTTTTCTTACAAATGTCGGCTGTGGCGTCACGTGAAGACTACTGGTTCTGATTCTGGGATCGCAGGTTCGAGGTCGCTTGGAGGTGGTTAAGACTTTTAAAGTTAGATCAATGTAAGTAGGAATAACTATTTCAATTTAAATATAAATAAGAAGCTTAAAAATCTAGTTGCTTTACAAAAAAAAAATAAACAAATATATGGGAAGAAATACTTGTGCCATAAAAAANTCGCTTGGAGGTGGTTAAGACTTTTAAAGTTAGATCAATGTAAGTAGGAATAACTATTTCAATTTAAATATAAATAAGAAGCTTAAAAATCTAGTTGCTTTACAAAAAAAAAATAAACAAATATATGGGAAGAAATACTTGTGCCATAAAAAATAGATACAAAGAAATGTTTTTTTTTTTTTAAATTACATTTAAGGATAAAAAAACCCTAAATAAAAAATATAAATAAAAGAAATATTATAAAAAAAATAAACAAAAAAATTTTCCCTGCGCCTGCGCCTGGTACCTCAGGCATACCACGCGAGTGCTTTGCTCTGTCGGCCATTGCGACTGTTGGAGCGCCGCGAGCAAAAAGGCATACTAATGCTTTTCATAAGGGATGAATTGGCAGACTATCTCATCAACTGGTATGATTCTACTAGTATTTCTACTAGTAGATGCTGATGCATAGTCTGACAATTGACGTCTCGTAGGACATCGCAATGTTAAAAATACCAGTCGCTAACATTGAAAAAGGATAGAACTTGAACTAGTTGGGCTGAAACGCAAACTGGTAGAATTGTAGTTCACAACTAGTAGCTTTCCCTGCAGGGAAACTGTGCTCGGTATTATCCTTACACAAAGAGTTTAGTTTCAGCGCCTTCGCCGACGACTTTACTATAGTAATCAAATCAAAAAAAAAAAAACTTTCATTAAATTTAGATAGCCTATTTAAAGAAAGTGAAGACTGGTGTGAATACTCAACTGCGGCCCTTTCTTCCAAAAAATGCAGATACACTCATGTCTGCAGAAAACATAACTGTTCTTGTAGGATAACTTCTTCGAATACACAATTGACCGAAACTAGCGACTTAAAAATACTTGGAGTCATTATTAACAATAGATATAGATGGGACTCTCATATAAAATACCTTTGCTCTGATATCACTAAACAACTCAACATCATTAAGTGCCTGCCAAGTACAAAGCTGAACTCCAACTTTCAGCTTTCAGCACCTGGGTTCAAACCCTGATCAAAGCAACATCGCAAAAAAATATAGAAAAAAGGTTTTTTCTTAACAGCGGTCGTCCCTCGGCAGGCAATGGCAAACCTCCGAGCGTATTTCTGCCATGAAACAGCTTCTCATAAAAATACACCCGCCGTTCGGAGTCGTCGTAAAACATCAAGGCGCACGCCACAAATTGGAGGAGAAGCTCGGCCAAACACTAACATATGTGTAAGCGCCAATCTATTATTATTTATATTATTATTATTTTTGTATGGATATGCTCCCACACATCTGCTGAATAAAGTAAAAGCAATACTCAATCAGTCTATAAAAACAGCACTAGGCGCCTCGCGGACAACTCCAACGCCAAACATCTTATACGAAGCGAATATATTAACCCTGGAAAACCAAAGGGATCTAGTGACGTTAAAACTATCAAATATAATAAAAAATACTCACGACAACCCGTTAGCAGTCTGTGTAAAAAGTATTTCAAAACGACGAAATCCATCCCGAATCCCAAGCACCATAGAAAAAATCTATGAACACAGTGCGAAAATGAATCTGCCAGACAACTTAAATAAATCTACAGTCCTGAAACACCCTCCTTGGTGGCTTAAGTCAACATCGATCAATACGTCTCTAAGAATGCATATCAAAATGAACACTAATCCACTACAATTTAACTCAATGTTCCAAGAATTTAAATCGAATTCAGAGCCTACAACTTTATTTACACAGACGGTTCTTCGAAGGAGGGAAGTTTTACATATAGTTACGGTGACCATATTAACCAATGTAAAATAAAGGACACTTTTTTCAAAATTATTTGGGAATACGTACATACAATTTGTATGATAAAAGTACCTTACCCATATCGTAATATAAATCAAATATTTACCAGTTAATTAACCGATTCCGGAAAATGAAGCCAAATCCTTTTCAAGGACTTCCTCATCCTTTGCTGTCAAAATACATTTACCGAAGTCAGCACACAGAGGCTCAAAATTGGAATTTAATGTTCATAATTCACCGCAGTCTTCATTTTTCAACCAATTTTTACTAAAAACCAAAAAAAAAATACAAACAACAACAAACTGGCGAAAATTTTCATTATATTTTATAAGGACAAAACGCGTCCTTTATTTTGAAAAAAATTATAAAGGACAGGGGGTTAAAATAAAGGATTGTCCTTTGAAATAAAGGACGGATGGTCACCGTACATATAGTATAACAGAATTAAAAAATATCATTAAAATCTCAAAACTACCTGATAATAGTTCTATTTTTTCAGCTGAAATTATTGCAATTTCAGAAGCCGTACACATATTAGAAAGCCAAAAAGGGAAATTTTTCATTTGCTCAGATTCATTATCTTCCCTAGATGAAGTAGCAAATATAAACAACCATGATTTCTATGCATCTAAAATTAAAAATATACTTATATGTACATTCCCGAAAATTATCTTGTTATGGGTACCAGGGCACGCACAAATTATCGGAAATGAAACAGCAGACAGAGCGGCGAAAGACACCCATATGTTGCCATTGATATCAACTAGCAACTACTGCACTAAAGATATTAATAAATACATAAAAAACGAAATCTTGAAAAAACACCAAACAACATTTAATATGGCAATTGAGTGGTATAAACAAATAAACGCCAGCAAAACGAATATAAAGTATTTATCAGCACCAAATTCAGCAGGTTAGACATACAAAAAATCGAACGGCTGCGATTAGGCCATACAAAACTTACACACGGATACATAACCAGCAATACCGACACCCCATCCTGCAATCAACAAACACGCCTGTCTATCAAACATTTCCTTATGGACTGTCCTCTATTTTCTAGACAGAGACATATGCTGTTCAAAGACTCCAATCCTATACTTTCCCTTTCCTCCTCTTCCAAGGAAGCGATTACTAAAATTATAAAATTTCTAAAAAGTACAAAATTATATTTTCTAATCTAAGTAAGCAGTTACATATGTATGTACAACAGTATATTATCTAATTAAGCTTAAGGCCTTGTTGCTATAGCTTTGAAAATTATCTTTTAAGTCTAGTAGACATAGGAGCTAATAGGTTAAAATAAATAAATAAAATAAAAAAGAAATATTATAGGACATTCTACTTCGCATTCCCCGAAATGAAACAAAGAAGCGAAATAAATAAAATATTGTGGCACATTCTACTTTGCATTACCAGCAATGCCTAAAAGAAGTGAAAAAAATACGAAAGCATTATAACGCTATGCCTTCTAGAACACGTTAGGTACCACTAAAAGCGATTACCGATTTTTGGCTGGGCAAGGTTAAATAGATCAATATATGACAGCAAAAGAAATGTAAATCATTCAGACACTACAGGTGATTTTGAAAAAAATTGCGGAAATAGCTGATATCGCCTTATTATAGGTTTTTATTTAATTTTTAGCACCGAGCTCTTAAAAGCGGATTGTGCGATTAATCAATTAATATGAGTTATAATAAATTTAATAATTGCGAAGACCTACTGCAAAATGTGTTGAAACAAATTTTTTTTAAAAAGTATGCGTATTTTTAAAGAGAATTGTTTGTACATCACTATTATATAAGTGATTTGTGTTATTTAATATTACCCTCTGAAGGTATTATATTCGTTTTTGGTTTTGAAAACTATATTATAACAAGATTTCATTTTTAAAATAAAAGATTTGTTAAAGCGATTCCATGAATTTTATTAAAAAAAATATTGGCGGTTTTTTTTCAAAAATTGCGCTTTTTTTTGACAATCTGGACACCCTGCAGAGTTGTGACATTGGAGTTTTGACACTCCCTTAGCTCCCTTACAAAAACTTTGCACACACACACGAACCCACACACAGTGCCTTCCCAGCCTGAAAAAAGCCGGAAACCGATCCAAATAGGACAAAAAAGTGGATGAATTTTTTGCCCTTTTACTGATACCATTTTCGGATACTTTCACGATCCGTTTTCTAACTAAAGTGTGCGGCAGAAACGTATGCACAGACAACAGTATGTGAAACGGATACGTTTTCGAAAGATTTTTTTTCGTAATTTGTCTGATTGATTTTTTCGTTCAACACGCTTTCCTTCTGCACTTCACAGATACTTTTTCATGGTTCAAAAGAAATAAAAAAAAATTAGGAAGCGCCTGACGGAATTCCGCACCCTTTGGAAGTTAATAAATAGAGGCACACTTCTCTGCACGCTCAGCACATTGCCTACGCATGTATGCTTCCAAATGTTTGGCTTGCGCAAATAAAATACAATTATTGCTTTCAAATGACATCATCTTTTTCGAACGTTTCGAACGTTTTCCGGATACGAAAATTGTTGATAACTGTAGGAGTTTTTCTATTCGTTTTCGGATACGAAAAATTGAACTAAACTGCACTGTTGGCAAAATTTACGTTTCTTTGGTGACTGGGTTGCTAAGGGGGCCGATTTTCTTTGGTGACTGGGTTGCTAAGGGGGCCGATTTTGTCAAGAGGGAGCGAGAAAACTGTTTTTTGAGCAAACCTTTTATTATTGAATCATGATATTTATGTACATGTGAGACATTCTTTTTCATATCAGACACCAAATTCGGTGTTACATTTTCGATTGGCTTACAATTTTTTTTATGGGTTCTATACATGAAATAAGTTGAACTTTTGTAAGTTTATTTGCATAGTGAATACCAGTTAATTATACCATCGTAATCCTTGTTTAATTCTCTTTAAAAAACGTGGTTAAAAAATGACCGTTTTTCAAGAACTATTTAAATTTTTTTTTTATGACGAGATGGTTTATTTTGTGAGAATCAACAATTTTTTGCAATTTGTTTTCCAAAAATTATGTTGAGATATATTTAGTAAGGTGCTAAACATCGAGTTTTTGCAAGAATTTAAATTTCATTGCAGGTTCCGATAGAATACCTATCCAGGTATAATAATTGTACGGCAAGATTTTTCTTTAAGGTGAAAAACCCCTAAAAATGGGCGTGGCAATTGTAGGACTAAAGTTTGCAAAACGCAGATTTTGTTGCAGATTTCGGCAGAATATCGCTTCGTTAACAACATGTGTTCCACGACTTTTTCAATCAAAGAATATTATAGAAATGGGCGTGGCTGTATTAAAACCAAAGTTAAAAAATTTAGACTTTATTGTGGATTTTGCCAAAATATCTATATGGATTGAAAAAGTGGTGGTACAAATACTGTTAACGAAGCGATATTCTGCCGAAATACGCAATAAAATCTGCATTTTGCTAATTTCAGTCCTGCAATTACCACGCCCATTTCTAGGGGTTTGTCGCCTTAAAGAAAAATCTTTACATGCAAATATTATATCTGGATAGGTATTCTATCAGAATCCACAATACCATTTATTTTTTGCAAAAACCCGATGCTTAACACCTTACTAAATATGTATATCTTAACATAAGTTTTTGAGAAAGAAAAAAAATTACAAAAAATGTTGACTCTCACAAAATAAACCATCTCGTCATAAAAAAATATATTTTAAAAATTGTTCTTGAAAAACGACAATTCTTTTGAGCCACGTTTTTTTATAGAGAATGGAACAAGGATTACGATGGTATAATTTTGAATCCCTAATTTACTGGTCTTCACTATGCAAATCAACTTCAAAAAGTTCAACTGTTATTAGCTAAGTTAGCTTTAGGACAATCTTGCCATCTTGAATATAAAAATGTTAAGCCCGTTTCTTATCTTTAAAATGACGTTAAGGTGAAGTCTCTACGATCAGCAGAACCCGAGATATAATGATTGGAAGAAGAACATAATTAGTCAGAATGACAAAAAAATGCAAACTTTGACAGATCATATCTCCGAAAAAACACGTGTTAGCTTATTTCATGTATAGAACCCACAAAAAAAATTGAAACGAATCATATGTCCTGAAGACTGGTGTGCTGAAAAGGGCTTGTTAATAAACTCACTGAAGTCCGCCGTTGTCTAGCTGACAGAGACTTCATGGTAAGACTTGGTGAATATCACCAAAACTAGCCTATTGGTCTTTCAATACGGTAGTAAATCCCGTTGTCACACATGTGGCACTAACCTGATGGCCAAAAGGTAGGCAAGTAGAGGCGGGTACCACCTTGAGCAAGCTACGCTGACTGGTCCGCGTGGCCATCATACGAGATATGGGCACCCGACCAACGGATGATCTTTATGTCATTAGAGGCATTCCTCCTTTGTCTATTCTGTTTGAAAAATAGGCCTGCTGGAGCGCCCTATGACTGCCTAATTTGATCAGCAAGAAAAGTGGAGATCTTATGGGTCATTTGCAGGTAGAGGCCGACCGTTTCCAGTTTTTTCAGGTACCGATGCCGATGCCAATTCAATAAAAAATTACAAATAAATGTATTAATTCATAAAAGCAGACAAGTTGCGAACGGTTGAGTGGTACGGACGTGTTTTCTCTCGCTCTGTGTCTTCTCAATATTTCTAAGTATTTTTGCACCAAAAATGTTGTTAGTTTTATACAACAACTTAGTTTAGAGACAGTGACTCTTTTTCGCCAATATTCATGTGCCTATCGGTAAAAACAAGTGTGTTAATGCTGATACGAAATCGATATCTAATTTAAAACTTCAATAATAGAAGAGACATTAATATGCCGTGTTGTTGTGGACAGAACGTTGACCGTGCCCAACCGAAGATAGACTGTGCGATATGTAAAGTGTTTTTCCACATGAAATGTGTTGCTATCACGATCCAGAAAATAAAGGTCGCGCCATTGGCGGACCGCTAACCCTCTCTTCGTCGATTTGACAGCATCCAACCAATCGCTGACGTCATAAAATACTTTTGTTTACATTCACTGTTGCCAACTTGATACTTTTCGCGCAAAATTTAGTGGGTATTCAAAACGCGAAAATTTTTGAGTTTGGTGGTTGGTGCGTTTTTGGTGCTTTTGTTTTTAGTTTGAAGACACCAAATTAGAAAATCTTAAAAAAGTTTTAGCAAAATTTATAGCAATCGTAAGTGTGGTAAGCAACTTTACAAAAATTTTTACAAAATCATGGCACGGTGACATAACCGACAACAAAACATGTGGCAGCACCTTCAATCATGCCAGAAGAAATCGACCGTCGTGCAAGAAACATTGATTTTTATTAATTTGAATCGGAATCCTTACAATAAAATTATGTATGTA
>NW_016158126.1:126529-131099 GCF_001687245.7 Rhagoletis zephyria
CTTTGGTGGCTAGATTTAGCTACCACATACTTTTTTTGGCCACATCAATTTAAAATTGCCCCTAGCCCTTTTTTAGCCCTTTGGAGAATTTATTCATACTGGGCATGAAAAAGCTGTATATGCTTAATTTGATCTATTTTTTTGCATTTATGTAAGAGATGAATTTTTAAACTAAGAAAGACTGATATATATACATATATGTATTGAATGTTCCTTACGTTTTTATATATACATACTGTAAAAGTGTTAGGGCTATTTTTTAACTTATCTATTAACGATTTAACTATAGTTTAAAGTAGATAAGTTTACGGCCCTTAGGGCCAATTTTTCAGTGCCAGTTCAGGGCCAGCCAGAACGGGCGTTTAAACTTAGTTTAAACCACGGCCGTTCATTGAAAAACTGGCCCTTAATATGCGTCATTTGTTAAATGGCCCATCAAGTCGATTGACCGTGTATGTTCTTGTGGTGTGATTGTACCAGCTGCTGGTGCGACTTCAAAAACTATTTGAAAATTTTATGATTGTACCAGCAAGTTGGTGTCGTGAGTGGTGAAATTAGCTAAATTTTCTAAGTATAAAATATTATGGTGGAAATGTCTTCCACTATATGAGTCAAAGCCGTGTTTGCGGAATATTAAGTTCACGATATTGCAGTTGTGAATTAAAAAAAAAAACAATGTTTAACAAAATGGTAGAAAAATTATGAACTTTCGGCTCAAATCATTTCGATCTTACCTCGATCTCATTTGTAAATAAATAAATATTGTACCAGCATGCTGGTAAGTTACCCTGCAAAAATCGCGACTACTCCACGCATGCATGTAAAGGGCACTCCCTAAGGACCAAGGAGTACTCCAAAATTAACCACAATTCATATAAAAAATATGGTCCAATTAACATTGCGATGTCCTAGGGCAGGACCATATACTCCATCTCGGCATTACATCAGAGTTGCGAAAAACTACTCCAACATATCAACAATGGTATTGTTGATATATTTTTTCGTTTGTACACGCTTTTATTCTTCACTTCACGGATGCTTTTTCGCAATTAATAAAAACCAAAAACAAAAATTAAAAATTACATGTCGCCTCTGACGGCATTCGAACCCGAACATGTTGGGAGCTAACAACTAACAGAGAGCATCTCTACAAGTTCAGCTATAGCCAGACATACAAATATGCTTTCAAATGCTCAACTTCAATCACATTTCGTTAAAACACGAGCAGTGATCGGGTAACAATAAGCTGGTGCAGATACGCGAGTTGGTCCGCTACAGCATGACAGAGGAACACTTTTGTAAGTACGCCAATATACCACAAATAAACTACATGGTCCAACGATTTTTGCAGGGTAAATATATGCTTCGAGCCTGATGGTACAATCACTTGATCGAGCCAGAAAGCTGGTGTCGTATATTTCCCCTTTTATACAAAAAGGTTTTTGGTTGGATAAAATATTAGCTTTTTTCCAGAGTTCATTGTTTTTCTATGCCATTACTTATTGAAAATGTTTGCATGTATACTTATATATGATTGTGTGAGTAAACATTTTTAGCTACCAGTTTTAGCCATAACGACTTTTTTTAGCTCTTTTTTATCCCTTTTTTTAAAGGAATTTGGCTACCACTCAGCGTTGTCACGGACAAATTTTTTTTCCTACCAAAATTTCCTACCATAACTAACCAAAACCTACCAAACATTTTTTTGAGTTTTAATATTTGTTTTCAATGTCAAATTTTTTGAAAACTTAGTTAACATCATGATGCAAAAAGAAGGCAGTTTCATTTCAAAGTTTTTGACAAAAAATAAGTTTTTGAAGTTTCATAAATTGTACAAAATTATGAGCTGCCTTGCCACATTGACAGGAATCAAACAATACATCAGAGGATTTAATGTTGTGCATGGGAAATGTTCGGTTATTTGTGCAATTATATTTTGGAGGGAGCGGAGGGGGAAGAAGTGGGGCACCTAAAACTCCAGTCATTAGAAATAGCGCAGTATAAACTTGCATAAAAGTCATCCTTCGCCTCCGTGCCTTTCTACAGGGACTCGGGGCCCATTTCGAAATAGAGTAAAATTAGCATTTTCACAATCCACAGTATTTTTGGGTAAAATCCACCTCCAAATTTATAAAAAAATTCATATTTCAAACCGAAATCTTTGTTTTAGGTTAAAGCTTAATCCTTTGACTAGCCGCATATGTTAAAATTTGTTGATTTGGGTCACACGTTTGGACACGATAACCCAAAATCACTTCACAAATAACCGAACCGTCCTCGAATTGTCGTTTACTATGCATTTTTCTATAAATAAAAATTTTAGAAAATTAAACTGCAGTACTTTTCATCTCATGTGCATTCGTATATATTTTTTACCAGCGCCACATATTTATCAGAAAATTCCGAGAATCCAAAAAGTTACAAGTTGCAGGGCATCATTTTAACTCAACCTCCTCTCTCTTCCACGGATAACGCTACCTCGTTTAGAGTTTTAAAAATAGTTTGCGTCAGAAATTTGTCATCAAACTGCATTAGCAAAAACTTTTTTTCGAACCTTTCGACGAGCTTGAAAGGTTTTTTTCTTCCTTTTCCAAGGAACAAAAATGTTGCTGCTAGTGAATCTGGTAGCATGATTTTAGTTAAATGTTACAAACTAGTTAAAAGTCAAGTGGTCGGCAACAACAACGAATGTCAACAAATGAAAATACCCCCTATTTTTGTATCATGGTTAACATTACATTTAGTAAAACTAAAACACAACTAGATTAATAAAAACAAATTAACTGCGTATAACGAATCATTTTACTGTACAGACTTATCCATGGGCACTTGGGCGTGACGATAGACGCGAAACTCAACTACAAGGCGCACATCGACAAAGCTTGTGAGAAAGCGGCAAGGGTTACGGCCGCGCTAACGAGGATAATGGCCAACATTGGCGGACCAAGTTAGAGCAGGCGAGCACTCCTAGGTAAAGTGAGTCAGACTATACTAATGTATTCGCCCATCTGGGGGCCAGCGCTCCAGCAGAAAACATATGCCAAGAAGGCGAAGTCAGTGGCTCGGCTAAACGCTATCAGGGTTGTCAGTGCGTTCCGCACGGTATCACACGAGGCCGTTGGAGTCATAGCGGGCATCATGCCACCAGATATAATGGCCATGGAACTTAAGAGAATTTTCGACAAGTCAAGAAACATCGGCAGGCGACTAACAGGCGAAGAATGGAAAGAAGAAAGACAGACTAGCTTAAACGAGTGGCAGAGACGCTGGGATACGACCACGAAAGGAAGGTGGACGCACATGCTAATCGGTAACGTACATGCGTGGGTTGAGAGAAAACACGGCGAGACTGATTACTATCTAACGCAGTTTCTGACGGGTCCCGGCTGTTTTAGAGAATATCTAAACAAGTACGGACACGATGACGGGACCGAGTGTTCCTTTTGCGGTAGTAGCGGTGAAAACGTGCAGCACATTTTCTTTTCCTGCCCGAAGTATGACGCCGACAGAGCAGACCTAGAAAAGCTGATAAACGATCGAGTGGCGCCAGAAAACATTGTGCACCACATGATGCAATTCTAGAATGGTGTGGAGTAGAGTCAAAGCATGGTCCGCTATAGTTCTTCAGGAACTTAGAAGGAAAGAGTGGCAGCGCAGTAGCGATAATAGAAGACTGAACGAGAGGTAGGCCAGAAAGGCGTGTGTGAAGAGCCAATTGGCAAAGCTACGCCTTGCGACGTAATACCTAACGGCGGTCCCGCAAGGCGAAAGCTTCAGACGTCGAAGTTATGGGTTTAGTACGTAGGCGCGCTGTCTGTCTGTCTGTATGTGATAACATAGTCTGGGCGTGGTCCCGAATGAGGTGTACCTTTAGCGGACAGGATGACGAATCGTGCATAACATCTTTGGAAGATTCCCCCTCCGTTGAAAAAAAAACATACATACATACATATCATCCCTAGATACGAATAAAGACGCGAGCTCACAAGTTGATAGCGAAAAAAGAGGCGTAAAAAACTTTCGGCGAAGAAAGACTNTACATACATACATATCGTCCCTAGATACGAATAAAGACGCGAGCTCAAAAGTTGATAGCGAAAAAAGAGGCGTAAAAAACTTTCGGCGAAGAAAGACTCTTAACATAGGTGACGGCAAATAAAGTCGCGTTAACCTCTTTGACGGCGAAGAAAGACCTGCGGTCAACTATATTTTCGAGTGCAACAGTATTTCCCAGAACTCCCCAAAGAGTTTTTTCGGCCTCTTTATTCGTATCTAGTGACTATATTATTATTATTACGTCGAATATACCCGCGCAGCGACCATGTTCCAAATATTAGATGGAGAAGCCAATCGTTCTCCAAGGTGTATCAATCTACGATTCATGCTTCGTGGGCAGCAGAGCTGTGTAAGTGTGAAATCATTTTCAATTTTAAATCAATAATTTTTTTCTATCCAGTTTTCATTACTTATTCTTCGCTTAGGATTGAGGTTTAAAATTTTTGAATTTTCCATTCTCTCAAAGCAGTTATGAATTCACACATCAACATATTCATAGCAAGATTGAAAAAAC
>NW_016158126.1:133175-133376 GCF_001687245.7 Rhagoletis zephyria
TTAATACTTTATTAAAATACAAATTTGAAGTGCAAATACATTTGTAAAACTGTTTATCACAAAATGTTATTAATTGTTTGCAAGCATACTATAGTTTCCATGCTTTTTGAGAATAAATAATCTAATATGTGTACATATATATCGTCGTTTAAAGTACAAAACCGCGTATCGTCATTCTTCAAAACCGTGTGACTGACATTG
>NW_016158126.1:133510-134962 GCF_001687245.7 Rhagoletis zephyria
TTTAAAAAGCTCAGCACTATGGATGAGGCCATGTTCCAAATTTTAGATGGAGAAGGCAATCGTTCTCCAAGATGTATCAATCTACGATTCATGCTTCGTGGGCAGGCACATTGAATATACTCTGGGACCCTACAGTCCGTCTCTATAAAAAGACCCATTTAATTAAAACCGTAGGTTAACTTGCAGTGTGCTGTCAGGTAGCCAGTAAGAGTTCTAAGTTCAAGGTGTCTTTTGGAGCTCCTTCTGGAAAGAGTTATGCATATCTTTGATTATCTTATTCCCTTTGACTTTCGCCAGTAGGCAGCAATTTGAGATTATTCCCAGCTAGCTCCTAAGTAGGTCTGCAGTGTATCCTTCAGAAGTACCACAGAAAGGCTAGGGACCATACAAACGCATTTGGGGTTCACGCTTTGCGAGACAGTCAGCCCTTTCGTTGCCTTCAAACCCTTCATGCGTGACGATATTGTGGGCTCGCAGGTGGTTCAAAAGTTTACAAGCCTTGATGCCATTTTAAAAGACTCTAAGGCCTTTAACGCTGCCTGAATGTCCGACATAATATTTATTCTGGCCTCATTTGCCTTCTACGATGACATTCGCGAACACAGACTTCGATTGGGAAGACTTCCGCCTGAAATATATGAAATAAATTATATCGCAGATGACAGGTAATGCGAAACTACATCGATTTTTCGTCTCTCTTGAACAATTTTTAAAAGTGGACTTGGCACCTTTTCACCCTTAGGTCACGATATATGGATGTCCGTATTGCATATTGGCAATAATAACGTCTGTACTTAGGAATCAGGTATATTTACATGTGTGTGGCCGCCATTATACGAACGCACCGGTGAAATATTTGTGTAAAAAAGGTTGCTAAAATATTTGGAGATATGTACGTACATATTTTTGTTCGCAAATAACTATTACTCATTGTCCCGAAACCTACCAAAATCCAATCAAGCGTACCAGCCTTCCAGAAGGAGCTCCAAAAGACACCTTGAACTTAGAACTCTTACTGGCTACCTGACAGCACACTGCAAGTTAACGTACGGTTTTAATTAAATGGGTCTTTTTATAGAGACGGACTGTAGGGTCCCAGAGTATATTCAATGTGCCTGCCCACGAAGCATGAATCGTAGATTGATACATCTTGGAGAACGATTGCCTTCTCCATCTAAAATTTGGAACATGGCCTCATCCATAGTGCTGAGCTTTTTAAATAGCCTAAGGTCGGAGTGATTACAATTTTGATTTAGCACAATATATCTTCTTAGGCCGCTGCGCGGGTATATTCGACGTAATAATAATAATATCGTCACTAGATATGAATAAAGAGGCTGAAAAAACTCTTTGGGGAGTTCTGGGGAATACTGTTGCACCCGAAAATATAGTTGACCGCAGGTCTTTCTTCGCTGTCAAAGAGGTTAACGCGACTTTATTTGCCGTCACCTA
>NW_016158126.1:135029-147235 GCF_001687245.7 Rhagoletis zephyria
TTTTTTTTCAACGGAGGGGGAATCTTCCAAAGATGTTATGCACGATTCGTCATCCTTCCGCTAAGGGTACACCTCATTCGGGACCACGCTCAGACTATGTTATCACATAATTCAGGACTTGCGAGACAGCGCGCCTACGTACTAAACCCTTAACTCCGACGTCTGAAGCTTGTGTTTCGAGTTGCGGGACCGCCGTTAGGTATTACGTCGCAAGGCGTAGCTTTGCCAATTGGCTCTTCACACACGCCTTTCTGGCCTACCTCTCGTTCAGTCTTCTATTATTGCTACTGCGCTGCCACTCTTTCCTTCTAAGTTCCTGAAGAACTATAGCGGACCATGCTTTGACTCTACTCCACACCATTCTAGATTACATCATGTGGTGCACAATGTTTTCTGGCGCCACTCGATCATTTATCAGCTTTTCTAGGTCTGCTCTGTCGGCGTCATACTTCGGGCAGGAAAAGAAAATGTGTTGCACGTTTTCACCGCTACTACCGCAAAAGGAACACTCGGTCCCGTCGTCGTGTCCGTACTTGTTTAGATATTCTCTAAAACAGCCGTGACCCGAGCTGTTAGTCGCCTGCCGATGTTTCTTGACTTGTCGAAAATTCTCTTAAGTTCCATGGCCATTATATCTGGTGGCATGATGCCCGCTATGACTCCAACGGCCTCGTGTGATACCGTGTGGAACGCACTGACAACCCTGATAGCGTTTAGCCGAGCCACTGACTTCGCCTTCTTGGCATAAGTTTTCTGCTGGAGCGCTGGCCCCCAGATGGGCGCAGCATACATTAGTATAGACTGACTCACTTTACCTAGGAGTACTCGCCTGCTCTGACTTGGTCCGCCAATGTTGGCCATTATCGTCGTTAGCGCGGCCGTAACCCTTGCCGCTTTCTCACAAGATTTGTCGATGTGCGCCTTGTAGTTGAGTCTCGCGTCTATCGTCACGCCCAAGTACTTCAACGACTGCTGTGTCGTGATGCTATACCCGTCAATGTTAAGCGTATCATTTTCTACCTTTTTCCTGCTTGTGATCAACACCGCTTCCGTTTTTTGTCCCGCTAGTTGAAGCTTTGTTGCCGTAAGCCAGTTTTTGATTTTTTGCGCGGTATTATTGCATAGAATCTTTATTTCGTTGAGTTCCTTAGCCACTGCTGTTACTACGATATCGTCAGCGTACCCGATGATTTGTGCCTCCCTTGGGAGTGGTAGGCGCAGTACTCCATCGTAGAGTACGTTACACAGCAGTGTATGTATGTGTAAAGAGACATATGTGCCCATGAATAAGTCTGTACAGTAAAATGAATCGTTATACGCAGTTTGTTTTTATTAATCTAGTTGTGTTTTAGTTTTACTAAACGTTATGTTAACTATGTTTTTAAAAAGTTTGACATTGAAAACAAATATTAAAACTCGAAAAAAATGTTTGGTAGGTTTTGGTTGGTTATGGTAGGAAAAAAAATTTGTCTGTGGCAACGCTGCTCCGAATACTAGTAAATCTTCGCTCTCGTATGCTTGCAGCTGCTGCTAGCTCAGTTTCCTTCGACACTGATAACACTACAAGCAATAATGGAACAAGCGCAAAGAAGAATGTGGGACCTCGTAAAGTTATTGTTGGATGCAATCCAACTGCCGAACTAGCAGTTGCTTCTCCCATGAAATGGTTACATTTGGCGTCGTTCATCCTTCAGTCAAAGCGGAAAATATAGTTGAGTACGTTTGCAAGCATACGTCTATCCCATCAACAAACATCTCTTGTAATATGCTCATTAAAAAAGGTGTAAGTTCGGTCTCTTTAAAAAGAGTAAACTTTAAACTCGGCATCTCTTCGTTGCATTATGATAAGCTCTTAAGCTCCAATATTTGGCCAGCCAATGTAACTGTGCGGCCGCTCAAATTTTTTCTAAAGCGAGGGGAGGAAACTCAAATTACCTAAAGAAGATAGTTGCACCTGGTGATATCAGCAATGAGAAAAATACGAACTATTCGTTATACTACCAGAATGTCGGTGGTATGCGCACTAAATCAACTCAATTTCATCGCTACACGTCATTACATGAATACGATTTCCTAGCCATTATTGAAACTTGGCTGAATTGTAACATATCTTCTAATGAATACTTTGATGATTATTACAATGTCTACCGAAAAGATCGCGACGTTACAGCTACTGGTCATGAAAAGTGTGGTGTCATTTTACTCTCCATAAGAGATGATTTGTGCTGTACCTCAATCACTCTTGATTTGTCTGATGGCATGTTAGACCAAATTTGCGTTCGAGTTAAGTTTCCATCTAATAAATCATTAATATCTATAATTTCGTATATTCCTCCGGGTAGTGATACAGAAATATATGAAAAACATTTAGAGAATCTGATTTACAACACAAACACTGTAAATGATTGCGACGAAATTATTTTCCTTGGTGACTTTAACCTACCTAATATTTCCTGGTCACATCATAGTAATTATTTATTACCGCATAACCTTAAATCGAATGTTGATATTTATGTTGTAAGTACATTACTTTCCTATGGATTGATAAAACGTAACGCGATTCTGAACGACAATAGTAGAATCTTAGACCTAGTATTTGCAACTAATGAATTAAGGGTATCATGCCACGAATGCTTATGTCCCATTTTGAACAATAGCTTTCACCACAAGGCAATTTTTCTCGATGCAATGTTTTATAGTTTCGATAACACAAAGTCCGAATCATCATATCGGCATGACTACCTGAATGGCAATTATGTAATGATAAACAATTTTTTGCTCTCTTCCGATTGGGAGTTTCTGAACACTTCCATCTGTCCCACAATTTATTACGAGATCTTACGTGGAATAATTTTACAAGCTGTTTCAAATTTTGTTCCCCTGAAACGATGTATGACTGGTAATAAGCCCCCGTGGTTTAATACAAAACTTTGCAATTTACAGGAACAGGAAAAATAAAGCTTTCAAAAAATTTAGATTAAATAATTCTGAAGCCAATCGTCTAAACTTTCTTCGTTTAAGGAAAGAATTTGATTATCTCCATAACTTTTTATTTCGGCACTATATGTACAACGTAGAAATGAATCTGAAATCCAATCCGACTAGTTTTTGGAAATTTATTGATTCCAGAAAGAAATCAAATGGCTTTCCAACTAGCTTAGAATATGATGGTACTATCTCCGATAACACGCTCGACCCTTGCGACTTGTTTGCGAAATTTGTTCAACAAGTTTACGAAAAACACGACACTGTCGCATCACCTACATTTACTTCAGCATCATTACCAACTATTACATCCTTTTCGATTTCGGAAGAAGGCGTATTGTTAGCCATTTCTTTATTAAAGCCAAGATCGAATCCTGACTCTGAAGGATTTTCACCCATCTTTTTAAAAAATTTCCGCAACACTTTAGTTCTTCCTATAGCCCAGTTTTTTCAGGATTGTATCAACAAGGGTATCTGGAACAGTGGAAAGTGTGCTGCATAGTCCCAATTTTTAAATCTGGTGATCGTAACGATGTGTGCAATTACAGACCAATCGTTAAACAGGGCACGCTTGCTAAATTGTTCGATTTTGTAATTCAATCAAAGTTGTTTGACCACGTAAAAGATGCAATTTCTAAATATCAACACGGCTTCTTCCCGGGGAGATCAACATGCTCGAATTTGGCCCTGATGTCGAACCAAATAGTAAGTGCATTTGAAAATCATGAACAACTGGATGTAATTTACACAGACTTCTCTAAAGCCTTCGATAAGTTAGCCACACTATACTTTTTCGGAAGTTGAGGAGCCACGGTGTTCATGGGAATCTCATGCAAGTTTCTTTGCAAGTTTTCTATCCAATAGAAAACTATTTGTTAAATTAGGGAGCACAACATCAAGAGTGTTTGTCGATGCATAGTCAGGTATACTCCAGGGTACCCATAGTGGGCCACTGTTATTTCTAATATTTATAAACGATTCACCAAATTGCTTTAAGTTTGCCAAGTGCCTAATGTTTGCGGATGACGTCAAACTTTTTTCCACTGTACGCGATGTATCAGATAGTAATAATCTGCAAGTGGATCTTACCTCATTCACTCAGTGGTGTACATTTAACCGTCTCAACCTCAATATAAATAAATGCTGTGTTGTCACCTTCTCTAGAAAGTATAACAACATCGTATTTAGTTATAGTCTTGATAACTGCACTATACCAAGAAGCACGGAAATGAAAGATTTGGGCGTTATTTTCGACTCAAAGCTGACATTTTCCAAACATATAGACTTCATTGTATCAAAATCGTTTGCGATGATTGGCTTCATAAGATGAAACACTACGGATTTCAAAGATCCATATACATTGAAATCACTTTATATTNGTGTACAAAAATCACCTTGCGGAAATTACGTTGGGATTGGGTGATTTTCCTTTATATACAGTGAAACCCGCTTAAGTACCCCCCGCTTAAGTACCTAACCCGCTTAAGTAACCAATATTTTTGGACACCGTGAATTTTTTAATACCATCAAAGGAAATCCCTCTCTTAAGTACCTCCCCGCATATTTACCCAACTCGACTAAGTACCTCAATTTTTCATGCCCCATTTACAATTTTACTTATAATTTTCCCCTATTGAGTGCTCTTTTAAAATTCTTCAAAATATTTACGTATTTTCAAATTCAGTAGCTGCGCTATACACCTTCGGTAAAAAAATTCTAAAAAATCAACGGTAACTTTCAGCCACTTGAAACTTGGACATTATTACACTAAAATTGAATGGGCTATAAAACTGTATACTCAAAAAGCACTTCTGAGAAAAGAGTTTGAAATTATGATGAATTTTTTTAAGTGTTCTACAAAATCTTAAGCTTAGGTTTATATGGTATTTGTTAGGGAATGAACTGCATTTTAATTGATTGAAAAACCTTAAACATAAACATAAGTGGCAACCAATTTTGAATTTGATACAAAATAATATGTCCAACTTTGACTTTTTAAACAGTTTAATTCTTGTAAAAATGACATACCATTGCACTAAATATTTTTTCAATAAAGTTTTTCTTTATTTCTTTATTTGTTTAAATAATGCTACGATTTCGGTTTTAAACTATGTATACTTCATTAAATGTTGTTATTCAAGTGTTTATGTAAGTTAACAAGAAGATAACTACATCAATAATTATGTTCGCTTAAGTACCCGCATCGAGGTACTTAAGCGGGTTCTTTTAAGTACCCAACCCGCCTAAGTACCTCAAAAAGCTGACATTTTTCCTGAGGTACTTAAGCGGGTTTTACTTAGTAGACGTAAATTGCTGGTTCTGCAGTCCTTGCACGACATAAGAAACTATTTCTCCATAATCTTTATTTATAATGTTGTAAATGGAATCATCAATTGTGAGGATTTATCCAATTTGGTTATATATATAATCCTCCGCGAAATCTAAGGAATAATCGTAAACTGATAGGCAGAGTGCATTCCACTAATTACGCCATTAACGAACCGATTGCTAGGTGCGTTAGACTGTGCAACACATATGCTAGGGTTATTGATTTTAATCTTAGTCTAAGTATGTTCAAGTTGAATTTGTATAGTATTTTTAATTAAATAATTAGAATATTATAATTAGTCTGTAAGAAATCAATTATGTAGACTGAACTAAATAAATACATTTAACGGGTTTACATAAAAAAGGAAACCAAATAATTGAATTAATTGGCTTATATGCAACATTACCCTCCAGCGGAAAGTACTAGTACAGAACTAGTGAATTTACCAGTTTTCGGGAGTNAACACATATGCTAGGGTTATTGATTTTAATCTTAGTCTAAGTATGTTCAAGTTGAATTTGTATAGTATTTTTAATTAAATAATTAGAATATTATAATTAGTCTGTAAGAAATCAATTCTGTAGACTGAACTAAATAAATACATTTAACGGGTTTACATAAAAAAGGAAACCAAATAATTGAATTAATTGGCTTATATGCAACATTACCCTCCAGCGGAAAGTACTAGTACAGAACTAGTGAATTTACCAGTTTTCGGGAGTCGAATACCGGTACCTCGCAAATCTACCACCCATGCTTTCTACTGCCGCATTTAACATGGAGTTGTCCTAGGAGGTGACAATTGACTCCCGCTGCGTAACTTGTTGCCAGCAAAAGCATCAGTTCTTTTTTCGCTGTGCACTTCACAGATACTTTTTCATAAGTAAAAAAAAAAAAACGAAAATAAAAATTTTAAATTATATATGTTCTGCATAGTGAGATTTTAGCTTGGACCAGCCCTGCCAGATGTACGGATTTTTCCGTATGGTACGGATTTTCAGGGGTGGAAATAGTTGTACGGATTTTTAGCTTGCCGTCAAGATTACGGATTTGTGTACAGATTTTTTGAGTGTTTTTTCATATTTTAAAAATTTGCCTGTTTTACACATATCTCATAGATTTCTTATAGTTCCTGAACGCTCCATTTTTTTTATAAAATACGTTATTTTCGTACGTGAGGGACTTATCTATTAACAGCTTGACTATTTTTCACCCGATTTTAAAAATCAAACATGAAAAGGGGATTTATAGGCCTTTAAAATTTCGTATAACAATCTATTGGTAGACTTCGATTTGTTGGGAGATTTTGTCGCGTAAAATGAAAAAACCCTGTATTTGTCAATGTTATTGTGGCTTGTTAACATTTTATTTAAAAAAACCCTAATTTTCTAGGACTAGTGGAAATATGTGTTTCTTTATTTTATGTTATTGAAAGTACGATTTCTGTGTTCACCTAAGTGCAAACGATTTTTTTTGCTCGACAAACAAATTTGAGCGTACGGATTTCGTACGGCTTTTCGATAATAAAATATTATTATTATATTACAAATTGAGCTTTTATTTGATTCTAAAAGTTGTGTAAAGGTTGGTAGCAGCTTTCTGGGGGTTGCATTTTTGAGTATCTGTGTAAGTTTCTTGCTTTTGGACATAGCGGTTTGTGAATTGCAAAATGGAGGGCGCTGCGGCGTCGGAGGTGGCGTACAACATGGCGTCCGCATCTTCTAAGAAAAAATATGGGCAGGCAAAGTCGGGCAATACCAGTAGGGCTAGGAAAAAGCCTAAATTAGGTTATGGAAGTTCTAAGAAAAGGTATAAGGCTAATGCAAATAATTTGATTGAGGAGTTTAGTGGCTCCAGTGAAGATATGAGTTTTGATGAATTGCCGCCTATGAGTGGCACTTTGGTTAGAAGGGGCACGTATCCAAACTTGGTACAGTCTGACAATGTGAATATAAGTTTAGAAAATGTGAGTACAGCTGCGGCCAGCACAATAAGTTCATCTATACAAGGTAAGGTTGCAAACATTTCTGGTGGTGAGGGTGGTTTTCAGAGTAGTGGTGCGGGCTTGTATCAGAACAGTGATGAAGGTGTTTTTCAGAGCAGCGTTGGAGTTGTAGGGAAGATTTTGAAAATGTTGGTGCAAGTGTATGTGGTTTGAATCCAAATCAAGTGCGAGCAGATCGTATTAATGCCCCTGATACTCGTATGCAGTATGCAAGTCCAAATAAAATGCTGATTTCAAGGGTGAGGCGGTGGTCCTTATGGACACGTCCAGAAGTAATTTGTTTCATAAAAATGGGGCGAAGAATGGCCTCTTTCGGATAGATACGTAAACTAAATATGAAGGGGCTAAAAAACGTTTTAGCCATTGGAATATCTTTGTATAAAGTTTTTTTCTACTCTGTCAGTGATGCTAATGCAAGTTTGTCGAACAGCGATCTCATAAACATGGACATAAGGGTGTTTATTCCCCGAAGTTTCTTTGAAACGTTTGGGGTCATCAGACAGGTGCCGCTGAATTTTGATGAAAAGGAAATTTTTGAAGGGGTTCAGTCAGACATTCCTATACTATCTGTTTCTAGGATTACAAGAAGAGACCCGAATAATAAGGACAACTTTTTACCGACCTTATCTATTAAGATTGGTTTTGAGGGGAATGTGATCCCCGAATCGGTTAGGATTTACTGTGTTGGGTTCAGAGTGAACCATTTTTTCCCGAGGGCTAAGCAGTGCTACAGGTGTGGACATCTTGGGCACACGAAACTATCGTGCAAGTCTAGAAACCGATGTATTGTCTGTGGCAAGGAGGAGTCATGCTCCGAAAAGTGTAACAGAGAAAATCCTAAATGTATCTTGTGTGGCAATAACAGCCGGTGACGTTGAAAAAATTATCGAAACGCGAAGTGTTTGACGGGAAATAGTTTTGCTGTGTTGGCTGATTTTAATGAGGATTTTCCAGCTCAGAACAGACAGATGGATAGAAATCAAGGGAACAATGATACGGTAGTGAACAAAAGTCTCACTAGGAAAAGATATAGTGATGTAGCCAGCATGGCAGTTAGTCAGAGTAAGGAGTCTGTGAAAAGGGTTCAGAAGAAAAGGGTGAAGGAAAGGAATGTGCCCGTTTTTGAGGGGCCCAAATGGCCCCTATTGACGCAGAATAGCCTATTTTGAAGGTTTTAGGCAATTTGATAAAACCAAGTGTAAATTACAGACTAGTAACTAATGAAAATAAAAGCGACGATCAAAATACTACAGTTTAATTGTCAGAGTCTTAAAGCAAACACCAATTATTTAGATGTTTTTATAAATGAAAATAGTGTTGATATAGTAGTACTTCAGGAGGTTTTTTCTCTTGGGGACATAAGGGAAGGGCATAAGCTAATGAATTTTAATCTTATTTCTAAATTTAGAGCGGATGGCTACGGAGGTGTAGCTGTGGGCTTTAGAAAAAATATAAGTTATCAAAAAATTAAGTATAATTCTTTTTACGATATTGTTGTGGATCTATTTACAAATTTTATTATTGTATCCGCGTATTATCGACCTGCATTAAACAGGTCCCTTTTTGATTATGAGATTAGTCGCCTTATGTCCTTTTTAGAGGGCCGTGCTGCTCTTGGGGGGCTTCAAAGCAAAGACAAGGATGTGGGGAAGCCCGAAGGATCTGCCTAAGGGGAGAATCCTTCAAAATGCAACCAGGAAATCACAGTTTAAGGGCCTGAATGACGGTAGTCCAACTTATGCCATAAATAAAAATTGCCCTGGGGGGTTGTCGGTATTAGACTTCTCCTTTACAAATTCTAGCTGTCTGTTCAAATGGAAGGTGCTGTCGGTGGTTATTGGTGGTAGTCATCATTGGCCTATACTAGTTGACTTAGAGAGTGGTGCAAGAAAGCCTGTGTTGTTTGTTCAAAGGAGACAACTTGATTTGGCACTTTCGAAGTTGCAGTGTCGTGAAGACTTTGATGGCATATGTGGAGAGGGGAAGGAGGAGATTAAAAGGACGACGGGGGATCTGAACTCCGTCAAAATTACTCTTAAAGCATGGTGGAACGAGGGTTTAAAAAAACAATTTCGCATTTTGTCAGCGGCAAGGGAAAAGGCAAGACTCACAAATAATGTGGAATTTGATAGGTTACTCAGTTTAGAAGAAGAGTGGAAGGCAGCGGTCAAAAAGGCAAAATCGGAGAGCTTCAAGGCTAGGATTGAGGAGTTGAATGATTGCGCGAAATCGGTTGACGCTTGGAGATTTGTGAACAGTGTAAAGGGGAACCGTAAGATGGTGACAAGTTGCACCAGTGAGGATCAGGAAAGATATCTGAGTTTTTTTGAAAAGTTAAGTCGTAGAGAAACCTGGGTTTGTTGTGCGAAACAGTTATGCCAGAAGAGGCGACGTAGGAGGAGTGAGTGTAAATTTTTCGGTTGAGGTGTTAAATCGGTTGCTTGTTAAGAAAAGAAAGTCGGCAGGGGTTTCGATGGGGTGATCTTTAGTATGGATGGAAGGCTTCCGGAAGCTACAAAGGTAGCATTGGTACGTAAACTGGAAAGGCATTTTATGGAAAACGGTGAGGGATGAATGGAGGATAGTCAAAATTGTACCGATACCTAAGTAGGACAAGGACTTGAGTGACATAAAAAACTATAGACCCATCTCCCTACTTTCGGTCTTTGTAAAGAGTTTGAATATGATTCTCAAAGAATGTGTAATAGAATAATGAGGCCGGATGGGTGCTATGCGTATATAAAGGGAAAGTCGGCGTCGATGTGTCTGAATGAGGTGTTGTATTGGGCAAGCAAGCAGCTGAAAAAGAACAGGAAAAAGGTTTTCATATGTTTTCTAAATAAATAAATAAATAAAAATTGCGGATGCGTATAATCGTGCCAGTCTAGATAAACTTAATGGAAGGATGTAGGACTTACAGGATTAAGGGTTCTATCTCCTAGCCACAGACGCATCGGTTGCTGATGGGGTGGTTGGCTGTGCTTTCTATGATCCCCAAATTAATCTGTCCTTTTCATATAACATAACAGGCGATTTTTCGTCAACTTTTGGTGAATTGGTTTAGGCAGGCAGTATCGGTTCTAGTAAAGACTAAATGCAATAATTTTGCCATTATCTCTGATAGCATGGCGGCTTTAAGGTTAATAGACAAGAAGCACACTAACAATCACATAGTGGCATCGATTCATAACTTCTTGTATAATTCCGAGAGCGAGAGTGAGAAATTAATATGGGTTCCTAGTCATGTAGGAATTGTTTATAATGAAAAAGCGGATGCGGCGGCCAAGGCGGCTGCTTCATATGGTCAGAATTTGAAAATTATTTAACCGTTGAGGAAGGAAAGGAAGATTCGCAAAATTATTTGGAGTGAATGGGAGGCAGAGATTTTTTAAGTAGTGTCAGACTAAGGGAAAAATGTTTGTTGAAAATTAAGGAAAAATTACGGAGTCGCCATGGTTCCGGGACAAAAAATGTAATTTTGAGGCATATGTATGAGATTAAGTTTTTAAACAGGTTGATTTGTGGGCATACTTATGTGAGTATTTTCCTCAGAAAATTTAAACGAGGTGTTACGGACGTCTGTCTGCCAAGTGGGGCTAGAGAAACGAGTGACCATTTAATTTTTGAAAGCCCAAGGTTTTCCACCGTCAGAAACAATTTCAGCTTTTTTAATACGTATAATTCCTAAAAAGGAATATTTCATAAATTTGATTTTGGCATACTCAGGGCGCCGTTACACTTCCTACATGACGCTTATGTACAGGAAAAAACAAAAAAAAATGGAACAAATAGAAGAATAGAGATTTTGACAATCATGGGAAAAAAGATGTATAAGATAGGAGAAAGTCTGATTAAACGACTAAAAGGAAGGGGAAGGGGAGAAAAAAATATATATTGATATACAAATTTCATAAGTATTATTAATAATAATAATAAGAAGAAAGAGCTGCGAAGGTGTCATAAATTTGTTTTCGCTAATTAAATACCTCAGTGCAGTATTACCTTATGTAAAGTTCATGGATGTATCATACATTCCAGATTTTATAGACGAAAGTACAAACCTTTGAATTTAATAAAAGGCATTATTTTTTGTAAAAAAAGACTGCTGGAATTTAGGGTATGTACACAGTACAATTAATTAGTACAATTAGTTTTAAGCTTTCATAATCTAATAAATATTATAAATGTGAAAGTTTGTATGTTTGGATGTTTGGGAAATCATCACGCGGAAACGACTGCACGGATTTGCATGAAATTTTGAACGCAGATAGATATTGGTTAATAGGCTATTATTTTAGGAGTTGCCACCTGTTAAAAAAGTTTCATTTATTTAATATGCGGGAACGACTGAATGGATTTGCATGAAAATTTGCACACAGATAGCTTATGACCCAGATTGGAAAATAGGCTACCTTTCTTAAGAGTTGCCACTGTTAAAAAAGTTTCATTAAATTAATACGCGGAAATTACTGAATGGATTTGATTGAAATTTTGCAAGCAGATAGCTTATGACCTACAGTGAATAATAGGCTAATTTTTTGGAAGAGTTGCCACCTGTTAAAAAAGTTTAATTAAATGAATACGCGGAAACGACTGAACAGATTTGCATGACATTTCGCACAGAGATAGCTTATGACCTATGTTGGAAAATAGGCTACTATTTTAAGAGTTATCACGTATTAGAAAACTTTAATTAAATTAATACGCGGAAATGAGTGAACTGATTTGCATGGAAGTTTTCACACAGATAGCTTATGAGGTAGGTTGAAAAATAGGCTACTTTTTAAGAGTTACCACCTGCTAAAAAATTTTAATTAAATCAATACGCGGAAAAGACTGAAAGGATTTGCATCAAATTTTGCAAGCAGATAGCTTATGACCTACAGT
>NW_016158126.1:147826-148247 GCF_001687245.7 Rhagoletis zephyria
TTTGGTTTCAAACTCGGACAAACTAGACAAATTAACCCGATTTTATTTTTAATTGGATTAACAATTCATGTTTTAAATTAATTAAACGTAATCGCAGCCAGCGATTAACGATTAAAAAAATGTTATCATTAATCGTACAGTTGATTACGACTAATTAATTTTAATCGTCAAAGGCGATTAACATTTTAATCGTTAATTTTTAATCGTTAATCAGATTAACAGTTTGCCAACACTGTGTGAAATCATGTTCATATTCACGGAGAAAAATGGACGTTTTTGGAAAAGAGGCGTAGCACCCATGATAAAAATATAGCAAGGTAGAAGCATTCTCTCAATTTGTCGGCCATGATTTTTTTTGAAGTTTGCCAACATTTTAAAATCATATAAAAGTGAAAATAAAAAAATGAAATTGTTCGAAATT
>NW_016158126.1:148435-159533 GCF_001687245.7 Rhagoletis zephyria
TATCTCTTCGGGATAAAGCACTCAAGCTTGGTATGGAAATACATATGTATGTATGCATGCATGTATGTGAAACTAATACCATACTCATGGAGAAAAATGAGAGTTATTGGAAAAGGTGGTGTGGCAACTCCCATGCAAATTGATTTTTCTATGCTGCATATCTCTGGAGGTGTTTATTGCAGAGGACTGGAACTTGGCACCGAGATGTGTATACAAAATTAATTCCATAGTCACAGAGAAGAATTTGTGTTATTCGAAAAGGGGACATGGTTCCTGCCGTACAAATTTACTGTTTTATACTGCTTATCTCTAGAGGTGTTCATGGTAGAGTACTGGGACTTGGTACTGGGGTATGTAAAATCAATTCTAAATTCATGGAAGAAGATTAGGGTTATAAGAAAAAGGGGCTCGACACTTCCAGTACAAATTTACTTTTTCTTGCCACATATCCCTGGAAGTGTTTGTGGAAGACAGAATAAATTTCATTAAATGGAAAAGGGAGAGCCGGGTTCGACCTTATAATCTAAAGCTCTCTTGAGGCATTTGCTACAGTAATGAGAAGTGGTATTTTATCATGGACAGGTTACTAAATTTGAGTTGGAAATATTAGAACTCGCCGTGGCACCTCCAAGAAGGTTTCACGTTCACGCGTCGTATACCTGGAAACCTTTTAAGGTAAACTTAGAGGGAGGAGGGAGGAGATTTTATAATTTCATAGTTTTAAACGGCCTAAATACCTTAGCTCGCTTAGAAAATAACGAGCTATAACGAAATGGGCACAGAAATAAAATCCAACATCATTAAATTATTTTTCCTATTTGTATAAAAGCGCGGGGTGAAACCCGCGGGTATAAGCTAGTAGTTCATAAATGTTAGGAATCTTTGATTCGAAAATGACTAATTTTTGTATTATACAAGTAAACTTTCAATGCTGTTAGCACAATTTCCTGTTCTTTTACTCTCTTTTGCCGTCAGATAATTTTATGTGAGTCACCCTGTAAGTTTTTCTACAGTGTTGGCATTTTTGGTACAATTGTACCTTTTTGATAAAATTTCGTTTACAATATACTTTCCTACCACGCAGTAATTTTTAGTATAGTTTTTTGATGAATACTATAAATATATAGCTCCGAAAATTCACTGCGGGAAATGTTTTTGTTCTCTTTTTGCCTTCGCTTTCTCGTTTTTGCCTTTGTAAGTTTTGAAAAAAGGTTTGGAACGAAGCGTTATAACATAGCACAAGGTGTGCTATCAACCTCACATTCCTAGGCAAGTATTGAAACAACATGTTTGATAATAAATCTTATTAAAACAAAATGTCGAAATCCGTTTCATATAGAAACAGTGTCATCGTTAATTGAGAAATAGTGTTCTTAAATACCATAACTTTACGACACTCACATATTGACTAGATTTGACTATTTATTTTTTTATTTTAATTATTTGTTTATAAAAATATAATTTATTCCGTATCAAAAACTGTATGCAAATAAGTTTAAATCTTTGGTCAGTATTAAGAAAAATCGAGCTTTCTATTTAAATTTTTTTCTAAATATTTTGCAGTTTTTTAGCTCATTTAATTTTAGTATAATAAAGTGCAAGTTTAAAGTAGCAGGGATTTACCGTTGACGTGTGGCATTTTTTGAAGATGTCGGTCATCTTCTGCCATATTATCTAAGTATGTTCCACGATTTTTTTTAAATGAAGAAAATGAGCAACACCTTCATCAAAAAAAAAAATATATATATGTATATTAAAAATAAACGTTAAGTCGCAGCTATTTTAAACTTGCATTTTACTTAAATTGATCGGGTTACAAAACTGCATACTTAAAATATGTATTTCTAGGAAATCTAATTAAAAAGCTAGAAATTTTACGAAAGTTTGTTGATTTTTTTAATGTACGCAAAGATTGCACCTTGGACCATGAACAATATTTTCATAAAAAAATAACACAAAAAATTTAACTAGAAAAACATTGCAAATATTAAACAAAAAACACCATGCACCCACTTTTGATTGCCAGTCTATGTATGTGCATTAGAGTGGTCCAAAAAAATAAAGTCGGAGTTTTAATGCCGGCACACCCTAGGATTGATCTATATCGAAAAAATATACCTCTATTTTTTATTTTGAAATCAAAAAATATTTAGGGAGTGCCCAAAGCGCTCAAAGTTTTCCATGTATTTTATATGGAGAAAAAAAACATCTTTTCGTAGAAATAATGTAGAATTCTTGAAAATCAATATTTTTCGATCGGAAAACTTTACTTATCTTCAGGAGATTCCCAGTAATAATACCCAATTGTTTCTTTAACAATTTTTTCATGGTAACTATATTTTATAGGTCCTCCAAAGCCCTTAGAAAATGCAATGGGGGACCAATAAAAAATATTTTATCATAAAAAATGGTTAAATAAACAATTGGATATTAATACTGATAGTCTCCTGAAGAGAACCACAGTTTTCCGGTCGAAAAATATTGATTTTCAAGAGTTTTATACCATTTCTACGAAAAATTGTTTTTTCTCCATATAAAATGCATGGAAAACTTTGAGCGCTTTGAGCACTCCCTAACTATTTTTTGATTTCAAAATAAAAAAATATGGGTATATTTTTTATCGGTATATAACAATCCTAGGGGTGGCGGCATTAAAAATCCGACCTTATTTTTTTACATACATTTTTGGACCACTTTAATGTGCATATGTGTGTAAACTTTATGCAAAACTATCGTTATTTTTAATTGTATTTGTATCTTCATATAAAGAGACCAAGTTAAAAAATTTAACAAAAATTACAAATTAATGAAAATTATATGAAGATTTTCCATATTTTCGTTTATTTGCTCGCCACACGAAGAAAAGCTGATTTTATGTTGCTCAACATTTTATTATGTTAACCAACATTAAATTCAACAGAATTTTTGGCTGTTAAAATACGTTTCTACATTCCGTAGTTAACTTTTCCAACACTGTTCATTTTTTGGCCACGAATAGTTTCCACTTTCAATTTCACCTTCTCTATCTATCTAAGTTCGCTGGTTTAACTAACCAAAAGGAAATAATCATTTTAAAGTAGAATTCAGTCTTTGCTTTGTAATGGCGCTGATTATTTATATACATATGTATTGTATACATTAATTATTTTGTTGCTTGTTTATTTCCTTTCTGCTAATTTTGTAATGTTAAACGTTTGTTTTATGTACTTTCATTTTATTACTGCCGCGACTGTTATCTATGAAAACTTTGTTTCAGTCCTAATAATGTTCGTTACCAGTGCTTAAAACTATGTATCAAAACTAGGGATGTGCGGGATAGAGATTTTGCGGATTCCAGATACCATGTAAAAAATAAGAGCCGGATTCGGATATCCGATCGGATCTCCGGTAGATTGTGCTGCCCTTTATAAATTTACTCCGAACGGCGATTATATCTTGAACCATTTTTTCATTGCAACTATAATTTATAGGTCCGCCAATAAACCACAAACCCCACGAAATATGCAGTGCGGTGACCAATACAAAATCGTTAATATTAAAAAAAGGTTAAATAAACCATTGGGTATTATATTGAAAGTCTCCTGAAGAGAACCAGAGTTTTCCGATCGAAAAATATTGACTTTCAAGAATTCTATACCATTTCTACGAAAAAATTTATTTTTCCCATATAAAAATTCATGGAAAATTTTGAGCGAACTCTAAATATTTTTCGATTCCAAAATAAAAAAAAGTAATTTTTTTCGATATAGAACAATCCTAGGGGGTGATTCTTGNCTTTTCCCATATAAAAATTCATGGAAAATTTTGAGCGAACTCTAAATATTTTTCGATTCCAAAATAAAAAAAGTAATTTTTTTCGATATAGAACAATCCTAGGGGGTGATTCTTGGCAAGTAATCCCGCGATTTTCGGGATTTGTAATTTGCACTGATGGCAATAATAGAAACTCCCTTTTTTGACAATCTATATATATTTTTTACATATAACACCGCGCGATAGTAAATTTTAAACACAAATATCAATATATTCGCGAAACCATGGGCCAAATATAGCAAAATTTGCGTTTTTAGTTTTTCACTCTAACACCAGTAATTCAAAAATGATTTAAATAATTCAGAGAAATGTGCTTAGAGAAGAAGTATGGGTATAAAATTAATGAGGAGATCCTGTAGAATTTAAACAGATTCAAGTTTCTAGTGCAGAAGGGCTTGTAAATATTGTAAATGTCATTTTAAAATTTTATCCATGAAATTTCGCAATATTTGTTTTTGNTGCGTTTTTAGTTTTTCACTCTAACACCAGTAATTCAAAAATGATTTAAATAATTCAGAGAAATGTGCTTAGAGAAGAAGTATGGGTATAAAATTAATGAGGAGATCCTGTAGAATTTAAACAGATTCAAGTTTCTAGTGCAGAAGGGCTTGTAAATATTGTAAATGTCATTTTAAAATTTTATCCATGAAATTTCGCAATATTTGTTTTTGAACAAAATTATATGTTAAGGGCTCATATAAACTCGATAACATCCTCAAATTTCGTTCTTCTAACTTTGTCAGCTNTAAAATTATATGTTAAGGGCTCATATAAACTCGATAACATCCTCAAATTTCGGTCTTCTAACTTTGTCAGCTTAAAAATTACCTATTCGTCCTTGTGAATCCAAAAACTTTAAATTTTTTAAATTCTAAAGAAATTCCCTATTGCATTTGTTACCCATATTTTTATTCTACATTGCATTGATTTTTTTAATGATTTTTGGAACTAATCATATCTTTGAAATAACAAAGTCCAAAGTCCAAAGCGGTCAGAGAGAAAAAAAAACACTTAAATAAAAATTAGGTTTCAAACACATTTATTAACCGACTTCCAAAAAAGGAGGAGGTCATCAGTTCGTCGGAATATATATATATATATATATTTTTTTGTGTATGTTACCGCATAACTTTGGACCACTTCAACCGATTTCGATAATTTTTTTGCAACGGAAAGGTAGTGTCTCAGAGGTGGTCCCATACTAATTAGGTTTAGATTCGATCATTGAATCATGAAATATATAGATAGGTATATATATTTTTTAAGTTGGTTTTTTTTTGCTAAAAATTACTTGTTCAAAATATGGTCACCTAACTTATAAGTGGGACGAAATGATATCAGCTGTTTCCGCTACCGCTCTAATTCTGTTAAAGTACAAAATAGCAGGGCGAACGGTGAACGACGGCATCGTCCAATTCGGCGAACTTCGCCGTTCGCCGGGTATTGTGATTCAAGCATTTATTGTAAAAACTTATTGAGGTGTGCCTAAAGTTGTGTACCTGAAGATTTTGGTTCATATTGTTTTGCGAGCAAATTGACGTAAATGACAATCACAAACGTTTTCTAAATTTTCCCTTGTCCTTTTGACTTCTCCAAGAAATTTTGAAAGATCGAGGGATTTCTTATCTTTTAATCGACTTCCAAAAAGGAGGAGGTTATCAGTTCGTCGGAATATTTTTATATATATTTTTTTATATTTTTTATTTATTTTTTTTATGTATGTTACCGCATAACTTTGGACCACCTCAACCGATTTCGATAATTCTTTTTGCGTCGGAAAGGTAGTGTCTCAGAGGTGGTCACATACTAATCTGGTTAAGATCCGATCAGTGGATTATGAGATATATATATCAGTGTACGAAGATAAACTATATTGTACGTTACTATTTCGTTTCGTTTATTACTTCAACAGTTCGGTACAATACGAAAACAAAACAGCTGAGTTCACTTTGCGTTAGTACACTACAGTAGTTTAGTAGTTGCAGACGAAACAACAAACGAAATGAATCGTGCAGAGAAAAATATATGTGTGTATGTAGTACATGTTTTTTAATTGAATTGGATATGAAAATTTACAGAAAAAAATATTTTTCACGTAATTGAAACGTTTGCATACATATAAAACATACCCTACGGTACAATTGTCACAAACGAAGAGCAAACGTTTCTCGTTGGGGAAAATGACAGTGAATCTTACAATTTGTTTCTGACTATGTACAAAACTGTACAAAACCACAAATGATATGATGATCGATGAGCAAATGGGAATTGTTTTGTACAGTTTATTTTCGTACCCTGATATATATATATATATATATATATATATATTTTTTTTTATGAAAGTTGAAGTCGGTTTTTTTTGCTAAAAATTACTTGTTAAGATAAACGTCTTTTATGATGTTCAGCATTTTGAGCTAGGAAATTCTTCGTTTAAAAACGGATCAGATATTAATAAACACTTTAGATTTTTTTATGAAATAGTAGCATTTCAAAGTATAGAGTAATAAGTGTTGTTTAAAATTGTTGTTGTTAGATGCGTAATTTTTGTTTAACGGTTTTACACTAACGCACGTGTTTTCACTTTCAAAAAAGAAACATAACATGGGTATTCATGGAAACGCGTAAATGCCTCGTAACCGCGTTAACCTCGTAAATAAAACAATTTTCGCGATAAAAACACTTATTACAATATACTTTGAAATGCCAGTATTTCATAAAAATAAAAAAATCTGAAGGGTTTATTAATATCTGATCCGTTTCTAAACAAAGAATTTCCTAGCTCAATATGTAGAACATGCAGAAAAACGTTTAACTTAAAAAATCCCCCGATCTTTCAAAATTTCTTGGAGAAGTCAAAAGGACAAGGCAAAATTTAGAAAAAGTTTGTGATTGGCATTTACGTCAAATTGCTCGCAACGCAATATGCACAAAAATCTTCAGGTACACAACTTTAGGCACACCGCGATACATTTTTACCATAAAAAGGTATTCTTTTTAAAGTGAAACTTCTTTAGGGGCGGTTGGTTGGTTGGGAGTAAATTGGCGAATTCAACGGAAATTGCACATGGAAGTGGTGCGACGGAAGTGATGCAACGGAAATGGTTGGGGTTGAAACAAGTGCTTCTTGAGTGTATGCACATGGTATTAATTTAACAAAAACATGCTAGAAAAAGAGCAATACAAGAATGAAAGCAAAGGTGATTACGTACATACATAGATAAAGAAAAGGATAAATGCCAAGGTAAAAATAATAACAAAAACAAAGATGCGTAAAGATAAAGGCAAAAATGAAGACCAAGGTAAATTTAAACACTTTACTTTGGAGATGGGCACGGTCCGGGCTTTTGGCAGGGGCCTGGCGGGCCCGCGGGTACGGGCCGGAATATTTGCTGTCAGCACGAACTCGTGCGTGCTTGGGCGTTCAGTAAAATTTCATAAAAGCACGAAAAAGCCCGTTGCTAATACTACAAATTTAGATAAGCTTTTGTTTTTGTACAAAAAAAAAATAGTATATATTAAAATTTTTTTGTAAAGAGAAAAGCCAAAAAAAAAGAAATATCTGGAAACCGATAGAGAAAAAAAGATACTTATTCGTTTGGTTTACATATCTGTACATAAAATACCTTCCACTTTTTCTCCTTCCCAGAAAATATATTATAAAAATCTTTGATGTAATTAACTGATTCGCTTAAGTAAATATACATACATAATACATACATACATAGATGCTTTCCAAACTCAAATACATTGTTTGTTGGTCCAAATAATGAGACACGTATTTTTTCTTTTGGCTCGGAAAAAGTTTTCGGCCAAATTAAACTCGATTTTGTTTCTCAGGCAAAAATCGATTATTCGAATTGACAGTGAGAATTTTTTTTTAAATGCCCATAACTTTGTTAAAATTTAATAGATTCCAATAATGTTTTTACTCAAATGTCAGTAATTCTTGTCACTTCAAGATAGAATGATATAATTATTGATTTTCATTATTTAAAATTTTTTATTTAACAACAAACAAAAAGTGCAAGCTTTTTTTTAAATTTTTTTTTTTNTTTAAAAAAAACTTTTGCACTTTTTGTTTATTGTTAAATAAAAAATTTTAAATAATGAAAATCAATAATTATATCATTCTATCTTGAAGTGACAAGAATTACTGACATTTGAGTAAAAACATTGTTGGAATCTATTAAATTTTGACAAAGTTATGGGCATTTAAAAAAAATCTCACTGTCAATTCGAATAATCGATTTTTGCCTGAAAAACAAAATCGCGTTTAATTCGGCCGAAAAATTTTTCCGAGCCAAAAGAAAAAATACATGTCTCATTATTTGGACCAACAAACAATGTATTTGAGTTTGGTCGAAATTAAAAATCATGCTCGTACCTGACCGGTTGTCTGGACTCATTTTACACAGAATTTTTATTTGTACAATACGATACTTTCATTTTCCAATACCAGGCGCACATACATATGAAGTAGCAAGCTTTCCCTATGCATACATTTATTTGTAGAAGTTTTAATTCGTTTGAAGAAGCATTTGGAAATTCACAAAGTAGAATTTTGGAAATTTTAAAAATTTATACATACAACTTTCTGCTTAGAAATAGAAAACTTGTTACTTCACATCAGGGTTGTTGCGAATATTCGCATTCGCATTCGCAACCGCGGAACTTCCGCATAAATTTCAACATTCGCATTCGCTTTCGAATTCGCATTAACCAATGCGGAGCTTTTGCGAATGCGAATGTTGTGCAAGTGCACTGATAAACGTATATCGGGCAAACAAAAAACTGCAGCCAACATTTTTTGCCTGTGGAGATGCTACGTTAAGACTATCCCCCAACGGCTCCCTTCTTTCGTAATTAAAAGTCAAAGAGTAAGATAATAGTAGGTATTTCCAGCGGAAATGATCAACGGCTGGCTATAAAGAGAGTCAAAGGATTACCTTTAAATAGGTATGAATTATGTAACTATCGAATATTATTTGCCAACGGTCTGTTGGAAAAACTGGATGCATCGCTAGTTTTTTTCTTCTTTTTCTTAGAAAAGTGTAATTATTTTTTTCTTATAAAACTTGTTATGCCTAAGTTCCGAGTTTCCTTTTATTAGCCTTTCAGCACGAAAACTAAAACATTTATTTTAATTTTGTGTAAATTGTCAAGATTAGCACTTATCGAAATAAAGATGAAATGGTATGTAAATAAGTTGACAGNATCTTATAAAACTTGTTATACCTAAGTTCCGAGTTTCCTTTTATTAGCCTTTCAGCACGAAAACTAAAACATTTATTTTAATTTTGTGTAAATTGTCAAGATATTAGCACTTATCGAAATAAAGATGAAATGGTATGTAAATAAGTTGACAGCCAAGTTCACAAATTAAATAAGAATTAATCCAAGGTGAATTTTATATCTATTGAGGAGTGGAACTTGGCGTATAATATATCGTTAGTATAGTATGGACAGGACTTAACTCACATCGTCCCTGAAATACAAAAAGCCGTAAGTAACTAAAAATCCAAAATTCTCTTTTTGATTAATTATGATGCATTTCATCGAACCATAAGTCCCCACATCGTTTTAGGCAATAAAAAAATTTAGTTAGTTGTGATTTTTTGGATTTCAGCGACAATGTGAAATACGTCCTTTCAAAGTAGTATTAACGATATGTTAAGAAATTTGCGTTCATTCGCCTCAAAAAATATATCAATACACATTGAGCGCATGGAATGGAACAACAAAACGGATTTGATGGTTTATGGTACCTACAGCGGTGAGTAATTAATTGTGACTGCCTGCGACTAGGAAAAGCCGAGCTCAGCTAACTAATAAAAAAAAATTGGTTCTCCAAATTGGAACACAACGGTGTTTAAACAAAGATTTTACAATGATGCTAGATTGTGAAGATGAAAGTCAGGAGGATACATCCGACATTTGCAGCCTCGATGCAATTCTCAAAAAGGAATCATTCCACCGCAATATAAAAAAAGAAATATAACTGAAAGTCCTCGGAACTGGTGCAGCGTCAATCGAAAAGAATTTGCAATTTTGTCAAGTTTCAAGTTTTTCAAGTTGGTCGCCTCGAGCGAGTAGTTATTTAGTGGCGCAGGTTTGATTTACGACCCGTTAGGAAACAGGCTGTAACCCGAAAAGGCAGCAAAATTACTCTTTCTTAAATACAATGTTAAATTTTTTTTATTTAAGTACTAAATAAAAAAAATTAAAAATTACTAACTTTTCCATTTTATATTTACCTAGATCACATAATCAAAATTATTTCTTTAAAATATTGGACATCCGCATTCGCATTCGCATACTGGTCGCGGGAAAATGGACACACATTTTTTGTTATTTAAAAAATAGTATGTAATATGTATGTACATAAATCATGTATATGTATGAAAGATTCGAACTTTTTTGCAAACATTGAAGCATTGGAATAAAAAGAAAATGTATGTCTTTTCTTAACATTATGTTAAATGCTAACATTTTAAAAGATAAAACTTCATAAGTATTCCTATACTTCCTATGAAGTTTTCAAGTACTACTGAATGCAATCAACATACTAAAGTACTCTGGAAAAGCGGAACAGTGTTTTATGTAGCAGAGCGCTGTTGAGTAACATTGCTCAGTTCCTCAAATTTATGATGTTCTCTTTTTTTGTTCCTATCTTTTTAAGTACTCTAAAATATATGTTCCATTTACTCATGTGCACATGTGAAGAGCATTTCTGCTGGTATATTTGCAGTGTTTTAATACGTATATTGGTTATGTGTATTATGTATGTGTATTGTATTATGTGTGGGCCTGTGTGGCCCAGGTGCACTTACTTTTTATAGTTATGTATTTTTTCCCCCTTCTTCCTACAGATAGGAAATGTTTTAGATCGCGGTTACCCACGAACGTGTACGTAGCGTAGCGTAGAAGTACGAAGAAACATATCAAGTTTTATGTTGATAGCAAAGCTTTGAAAAGTTCCTATAAAAAAGCATAGTGCATAGGGCGACACCTGTAGTGAATAGGGCGAGGTAGATGACATCTAGATGTCGCCCTATGTACTACGTTTGCTACAGCGGAAATAGACGACACGCCATTTCTTTAAATAAAATTAATTGGTGCTCGTTTGTATGTACATACATATGTAAATGCATGTGTGTGCACCTTTCTATTAATATCGTTGAATTATTTTAATATCTATTGCAAAATTTTATTCAGACAGGACTAAAAAGTAGAAAATAAATAATATAAAAAAAACTTTTTAATATACAACGCTTTTATAAATGGA
>NW_016158126.1:160479-161173 GCF_001687245.7 Rhagoletis zephyria
CAGGCAATTAAATCTGCACAATAATGATCAAGGCGAATTTAATAAGGTGGTTTTAGCCGTATATAGGTAAAAAAGTACACTAACAATTTATACGCAGATATTCATACTGTCATTAGTATGAACTACAACAAACACGTAATTTTGATGTAATGTCCTCCACGGCGATAAATTCAGATATGCCGGTAACACCACCTTATTAAATTCGCCCTGATACTGATGTCGCAAAACACACTCTCGCCTTCTTTTACTTATCGCAACCGTCTTTCCAATTACAATAGTTCTGGTGGCAATATTATTTATTTTTAATAGCTGACACTATATGTATGTGTACATATAACTNAAACCGGTAACACCACCTTATTAAATTCGCCCTGATATTTTTGGCTGTTGCGCGCTTTTATTAGAAATTCCAAGATTTCGGTACCGAGCATCGAAAGCATTTAATACTTTTTAAAGCGGTACCGAGTTTCGATCAATACTTAAAAGTAGCGACTCAGCACATCACANGTTGAAGGTGCACTTTATTATACTAGAATTAAATGGTTTACAAAACCGTATACCGAAATTCTGATTAAAAAGTTTGAAATTTTGGTGAAAATAAGCCGAATTTTATAATTTTTGTACAGTTTCGAATCTGAATTTATTTGGTGTTTGTTGTATACCAGCTAGACTTTTATAAAAAAATAATAAACAT
>NW_016158127.1:0-12647 GCF_001687245.7 Rhagoletis zephyria
TAGAATCGCCAAACGAACGGAGACAAAATTTATGTCAGCGTATTAATATATAGATATATGATTTCTGTTGAACGATGATACGCACCCATTTTGAAATTGCCACCAACTATAAGATAAAGTTTCTAGGGCAGATTCACTATAGATCCGGATCATTGTTGCCGCCAGGAAACTTCTTCATGAACATAACACTTTCGTTAGGTTATTTAAGGCGGCAAACAACCACCAAGCTATAATCTTAGCCGGTGAATGTGCTAATGGAAATCGTAAACGTGGACTGTTGGAAAATGTTGGACCAAAATGTTTAAACTAAAAATCTAATTTTGGACGGGACGAAGTTCATCGGGTCTGCTAGTATATATATAAAGGCAATAAGTACATTTGTTTGATAGGTATACATGTAAAATTTTGAAAAGTTGAAAAAGAATTTATTAATATTTGCACACTGTGCATTATACCATACTGCCAACCGCTACTCTAGAGCTGAAAAACTATCGATGGTTGGACTACTCGATATTTTTGATAGTTTTGGGCCTCACCATTCGATAGTATCGATGCTATCGGTAAGAAAAAAATATGAGATCCTTACTACGGCACTATTTATATTGAATATGGTAATATTAGTAGAAAACACAGAAAGGTTAGTTTTAATCAACATTTTAGTGTGCTTTATTATAAATTAGTTATTTTATCAACAAAAAGAAAACACGTTGCAAATGTAAACTTTAAACCACCTACAAAAACGAGGAAAATTCGAATTTTTCGAGTCATCAAAATGTTGTTTTTTAATTAGATTTCTTAGAAAAATTTTGAGTGTGCGCTTTTGTAGTCCACTAAGTTTTAGTAAAATTTGCAAGTTTGAAGTTGCTAGGGCTTACTGTAGATTTTTGCCATTTTTTTGATTCCGATAGTATCGCGATAGTGGCTACCATTCATCGACAGTGGTGTCGAATTGAAACTATCGATACTATCGACAGTGCCATCGATAGATTTGCAGATATACGCTACTCGTCGTTTGTATTAACGCCCTTTTGCTGCTCGATCTCTCTGCTGATGATGGTTTTTTTTTTCTCGCTGATAATCCCCCGCTGCAGTCTGTACCAAAACGGTTCGTTGTCTTGCGACGCGCCAAGGCTTAGCGACGCTTTTAATGCGTGGTGCGTATGCCGTTATACAACGGTTTCATGGCGTGTTCATGGGAAACGCTGTGGTTGGTGGATGGCGTGGTTTGTGTGCCGTTATAAAACGCGTTTTTGGATGCAACTATTATTTGTAGTACATTACTTTTACTTTTTCTCCAATTTCAGTTTTTAAGTTTTTAAATTATTGTTTTAACGGCACATATTGTTGTTTCACTTTGCCATCGGTCCACCAACCATCACCAGCAATGTTTTTGTTAACTGTTCAAATTTGGTACCGCCGCTTTTTTTGTATTTTTTTTTTGTTTAACTGTCCATATTGATTTTTTAAGTAATTTTTTTTGTGTATAAAGTTTTAAAAATTTGGGACCACCGCTTTTTTTGTGATTTTTATACCCGAGCGCACTTGTGCACAAGGGTATATTAATTTGTTCTCATAACGGTTGTTTCTAACAGCCAAAACGAATCGAAATAGATATAGACAAATGTATACATAAATGCTCAGAATGAATAGAGAGGTCGATTAAGCCAAGTCTGTCTGTTTGTTCGGCTGTCCGCCTGTCCCTCCGTTAGTGTACACGATAACTCGAGCAAAAATTGAGATATCTCAACGAAATTTGGTATGTAGGTTTCCATTAATCCAAGGTAGGTTGGTATTGAAAATGGGCGAAATCGGACTGTAACCACGCCCACTTCCCATATAACGGTAATTTCCAGAAATACGAAAACTGCGATATTTTAGTAACTACTGAAGATAATTCACTCAAAATTGATATTTACAATAATTTTCAGACGAAAAATAAGAATATTATAAATTTTTGGAAAATGGGCGTAGCCACTTATGGTTACACGTGTATATCTTCGTAACCGCTGCACTTGGCACAGTTGTTGGCCTTGGTACAGCATACTAAATGGGCGAAAATTGTAAACATCGGACAATAACCACGTCCCATATAACGGTAATTTAGAGAAATACAAAATCTTCGATAAATCAGTAAATATTGAAGCTAATTTATTCAAAATTGATGTCTTGCCACAATTCTTTACCAAGAAATACGTTTAAATGGTAAAATTTTGGAAAATGGGCGTGGCACCGCACACTTATGATCACATATATGTATATCGGTAAACGTTCTACCAATTTGTAGCAAACTCGGTAATTTTATTGTGCTTGCCACATAAAAGCAAAACGTTGAAAATTATTGAAATCGCACTAAAATTACGGCCGCTTTTCATATAACGGTAAATTTTAGAAATGCTTGAAACTGCAATATTTCGAAATTTAAGGACGCTGATTTACTCAAAATTGATACATCCCGGCTTACGATCTAGCGGTAGCTTTCGGAAAGGTGAAAAAACATATATATATTTAATACTTGCGCCGGGTATTTAATATTCGGCTCCACCCGAACTTAGACTTTCTTACTTGTTTTATTTGTTATGTAATTTTTTTTGTAGTTTTTGAAAGATTTTTGTTTGTTGTTTTTTAATATTTTTTTAATTAACTATGCACATTTTGATTTGGTAGGTTTTGTTTTGAAATTTATAGTTTTAAATTTTTGAACCGCCAACACTGTATGAAATTTGTATGAAATTGTATGTTATTTATATGAAATGAAATAGAGTTCACCTCGTTTTTATAATATTTTTGACATCACATAGGTATGTATAGTTACCTCCACCAATGCTGTATTTGTATGAATAGTTTTTGATGTTAAATCGAAAATTCAGTTAATTTTTTAATTTTGTTGTTGTTAATTTGTACGCGTTTTTTCGCGTCATATGTACGTTTCAGTTTTTAAACTTTTAGTTTTAAAACGTTTTTTGGTTTCGTAAGCGCATTTTTTTCACGCCGGGGGCTTCCATTTTGCAGGCCATCGTAACGGTCGCCATGTGAAGTGCCTATATCACATCTCTTAACACGCGCCGTACCTGTACGTAAATGGGCTGATCCCACGTTGGCGCCGCTGCTGCTGTGTAGGCCGGCGGGTGCTCCGCTGGTTAATATGCGATTGCCGGGGTACCCCGATGCCTTTCGTATGCGCACCGGAGGTGCTCCGCAAGATCTTCCGCTCGAACCGCACACACAAATGTGTACACAAACCTGCAATCTTACAAAGGTTGTCTTGCCGACAATAGCTAGGGATTAAACGATAAGAGTAAATACAAGTACATACTCGATACTTTTCATTCGATACCAAGTAATTTTGGTATCGATACTTTTGAACCAAATACTGAGTATATATCGAAAAAAATACTAGTATCGAAAGCCGATACGAATTTTTTTTCGGAATTTTTCTGCACTAATATGAATCGCCCAATGCTTTATGGCTGTTTAAACGACAGCGACCTTTAAATATTGAAGACGTTATTTTTTTCCTGAAACCAGTTTGCAAAGAGCTTTTTAACAGATCTTTTTGCTATTCTTGCATCAGGGAATCCATTTCCATGGTCGCAAAAACCATAAAAATTGTTTAAGTTCATTGCACGCTTCTCTTAACTCCAAAGAATAAAAATCGAACGATTTTCCTTTTGAAAGTCGGTCTTGAGGTCAAGGTAACTTTTCATTTAATTAGACCTTTAAAATGGCTTTCAAAAGTAAAATTTTGATTTTTTTGTCTTTTTTTAACTAAAAACAGCTTGTAATAAACTTTTTAAAAACAATTTAAGATGAAATGCTTTTTCGATTCTTGCGACAAACGAAATGGATTCCTTAACGTACGAACTGCAAAAATGTGGGTTTAAAACTTTTTCAAAACTTCCTTGCATACTGGTTTCACGCCAAAAAAAGGAAATAATTTAAATCATCTATTTTTGAATGTCATTTTAATGGTCAAGGTAATTATTCTACCAAACCAGAATATTTTTCATGGATTCCCAATCCCAAAAGCTTTAAAACACCGTTACATTTATTTTGATGTCTTCTCGTTTAATTTTTTCCTTTTTTTTTTCTAAAATAAAACACTATGCGGCGTATAGACCCTCCAATGTACAGAGTAACTTTGGCTGACTTCCAAAACGTCAATTGCTTTGCATACGTACAAAGTAAAACGTTCAATAACGCCGAACTACAAAATGATGACGATGTATACTTTTCCAAAACGCATCCGAAAATTTATCGAAACGCATCGCTAGCCCTATCAGAGCATCAGAAACAAAGTTGATGCTTCGTTTGTTATTGGTTACCATTGGTGTTTTAAAAATGGAAAATTCATTAAAATTGTTCATTGGTATATTGAATATTTAAAATATGCAATGTATATGGTTGCAATGTGTCGCAACTCTGCTTATACGAACAGTTTGAATACCGCAGTATAACAGTTTCCAAACATTGTATTGATACGTTTTGGAAGCCAGCCTTTATTATTCTCCGCGCTGAAAACATTATTGGACAATATTAAAGGTGGTGGAGACTAGCTCTGTTATTAAAAAAGAGAAGCAAAGGAGAAAAGAGTTGGCTGCAAAGCGTGGATGACAAAAAAAAAGTTATCTTAGAAAAAACTAAAATGTTCAAAGTAGCCCAGCCCAGAAATTTCGTATGGAAATTTAAGCTTTTTAAGAACTGACCAAATAATCTGTTACTTTTTTACTATAGAAGATACACCTGGAATTTGTCAACTTATAAACCAAGGTACAATATACATATCTGCCTATGATCAAAAATCAAATTGGGCATCCCAACCCCCCGAAAATCAATGTCAAACATTAATATGGGCCCAACTCACGGTTCTAAGGTTAACCGAGATTAACTTCTTGTAAACTTTTCCAAGGTATTATCTGTGTTAAATATTATGCATCATTAAGCATATAGTTTCGCTATATTATGTTTATTTATTTTCAGTTCCTTCATTATTAATTTTTATTGTTCGGAGTTTAGGATTCGCCGAGGATGATTCATTTATTTCTTAAAAAAAAATAAATGTAATCCATTTCATACGGAATACCTTCAAAGCCAAAAGTACCGATACGAGTAGGTATCGATACCTTAGAACCTATATTTTTCGGCTGACGATACTACTTCTAAGTAAAGGTATCGAAACCTGCATGGTTTCGTTTCATCCCTAACAATAGCACAGTATATTGGAGGTGCTGCTGCACAACGCAAGTAAGCGCGAGTCCAAGAATAAAAACTGACTTCGATCTTTCCGGTCTAAAATGCGCGCAATCAATGACGCCAATTTTATTTTTCGCTTGAGAATTAAAGTTCGCTGTGATACAGTTCATCACATGCAGGGTTGCAAATTTATGACAGTTTGAAAACCTTAGTAGTAGAGTTAGAATTTTAATAGATTACTCGGGAAGCTGGAGACAGGGGGTATGTATACGTTAAATATTTCGAGCTCGACATCACCTGACCGGATAGCAATACCCTGACATTTTAGGATGGTATCCCTGCGGTCGATGTCTGCTTCGATAAGACGATAAGGCACAGTGTGGTGCATGATGAACGCTAGGCAAACACCATTATCTCGCTCGCGATCTCGACGGTGCACGTTGCAACCGGCGCAATTCAACACTGTCGTTTTACGCTAGTAATAAGTCATCTACATATATTGTGACTAGTAATATCTGTTTACCTTTTTGTTTGGTAAAAAGACATGGATCTTGCGTCGAAGCCTTCAAACCAAGCTGCTTTAATTTAGTTGTTAAGCGGTTGTACCACATAAGGCCCGACTGTCGAAGTCCGTATAACGCTTTCTTCAGCAGGCATACGGGGTTCTGCTTCTGCAACGCCGCTAACCACTCGTTAGTAGTTTTTTCGACGTTTATATTATGCATTGTTACGCCATAACAGCCCACTGGCTCACCTGTTTTTATTTTGTTTAAAACTTCCCCTAGCATTTCTGGAACTTCCATGTATACAGCTTCTTCGAGCTCTCCATTGAGATACGCAGTGATCACGTATATTTGGTGGATTTCCAAGTCCATTGCAGCCGAAGCTGCAAGCAAACGGATTGTCGTAGATCGTGCTTCCGGTGAATAGGTATCGTGGAAATCCTCCCCTTGTCGCTGAGCGTAGCCCTTGGACACGAGACGCGCTTTTTTCTTACCATTTTCTTTGGTTCGAAATACCAATCGGCTTCCGACTACTTTGCGTTGGTGTGGCTTTTCGACGATGTCCCAGGTTAGATTTAAAATTAATACCAAATACTCGTCTTCAATAGCCTTTTTCCATTCTTCTGCATCACTGCTAGCACTTGCCTCGGACCAACTTGATGGGGTTTCTTCTATGGTAACACATGCCACTTCATTTGTTTCTAACTCATAGTCTTCATATTCGGTGTCACAATTACTTTCCACAGTCTTAACATTTTTATCTGGACGGTAAATCTTTTTCGGTCTTCCTCGCAAACCCGTCTTTAACTTTTTCGGACGACCTTTACCGCGGTTGGTGTTCGTTTTACCAATTTCACTGTCGCATGTTTCACGTTCGCTCGTTGAGTTGTCACTTTCTTGTGGGGATATCGGTATTTTATTCGGGCTTGTTTCAATTTCGATTTTATCACTTTCTAGTTCAAATATCTCTTCGTATTCGTTTTTAAATCCGGGTTCATCTATAAACTTCACTTCACGACTAATTATTATATCTCTTTTGTCTTTAGACCATAAACGATACGCTTTAGATTCGGATGAATATCCGACAAACACACATTGTTTCGATCGAGACTTGAATTTGCCTTTCGATTGTTTGTTCAACATATAGGCTTTTGAGCCAAACACTCTCATGTGAATCACAGTTGGAGTTTTGCCTGTCTTAGTTTTGTGGGGGACTTCTCCCGTAGATTTTGTAACACACCGATTTCGGATATAGCACGAAGTATTTATTGCTTCAGCCCAGAATGAAAGAGGAACACCAGCTTGCTTCATTAGGCACCTAGCCATCTCTACAAGTGTCCTATTTTTTCGCTCAGCTATTCCGTTTTGCTGTGGAGTGTACGGTGTCGTTAAACGTCGTTTTATGCCCTGTTCTTGTAGATATAAGTCGAACGCTCGATTGCAATACTCGCGCCCGTTATCTGTTTGCAAAGCTTTTATCTTTTTGCATGTGAATGTCTCTGCCGCGTTTTTAAACTTTTTGAAAGCTTCTAACACATCTGACTTTTGTTTAATAAAGTAAATTTCGCACCAACGTGATTTATCGTCAATAAACGTTACGAAATATCTTTTACCACCGTTTGAGGTGCACCGCATCGGACCACAAACGTCGCTATAGACTATTTCTAGTAAATCTTCGGTACGATTGCCGGTATTTTTAGGAAAAACTGCACGTGTTAGCTTTTCACTTGCACACACTTCACAAGACGATAATTTATCTTTTAAGTTTATTTTCAGTCCATGCACATCACCGTTTTTTGACATTTTCTTTAAATCACGTTCCTTCAGATGGCCCATTCGGCAGTGCCACAGATTTATTTCACTTTTGGCTTGCGACACAAATGCACTGTTTGTATGGTATTTCATAAAGTACAAATTACCACTACATTCTGCAGTAAACAACACTTCTTCATTTTTGTCAATCACAATTGCATCATTTTTGCGAAAATGCACCTCATACCCCCTGTCAGTTATCTTCGATACAGACAGCAAATTTGTGCGTAAATCTGATACATAGAGCACATCTCTTAATGTTATATTCTTTTCATAACCTTTTTCATTCACCTTTACTTCTATGTCACCTTTGCCAGTAATTTTTGCCGAATTCTTGTTAGCTCAATTTAACACTTGATTTACTTCAACCATCCCAGAAAAATTATTTTTATCAGCGCTCATGTGGGAAGTGCACCCACTGTCCAAACACCAGTTGTTATTTGCATTCGGACCCAAAAAAACAGATTCTGTTGCTCTTAAGGAGGAATTTTGCTCTTGGTTTTTGTTAGCTCTTTGACTACTTTGGGTTTTTGAACGACACTCTCTTGCATAGTGGCCACTTTTACCACACTTGTAACAACAAAAATTTCGTTTCGTTTCTGCGCGTTTTCCGCCGCTATAACGTTCGTTGCTGTTTTTATTTTTGCTGTGCATATTTGTCTTTTGCGTGTTTTTCACATACAAAGCATTGCTCTCACTTCGATCATTTTTAGCTTTTCGCGATTCCCACTCTTCTAATATTTTTACACGCAGCACTTCGGGCTTTGGCAAATCATTGCGAGTTTCAAGCGCACAACGGAATGTTTCATATGAGTCTGGTAAACTGTATAGTAGTAAAATTTCGCAAATTCGTCACCGATCTTAACACCAATTTCCTTGAGTTTCGCGACTGCATCACAAAAGTCATTTAGATGGTTTCTAACCAAATCACTCTCTTTCATACGTGAGAGCGCAACTATTTTTAACAAAGTCGCCTTTCGAACAGGGCTTTTCGACTCGTATGTCGCTTGCAATTTTTGCCACATTTTCTGCGAACTTGTGCACTCAGTAGTAAGATTTAATTCTGTCGGGCTAATTGCTAGCATGATGTCGGCACATGCCTTTCGTCATTTGTTTTCCACAAAACTGCGGCTGCTGCATCAGCCGGACATTCTTTTTTCCCGTTCACATATGCCCATAAATCATTTTTGATTAAAAACGCACGCATATGTAGCTTCCATGTGTCGTAATTCTCCGCATTGAGCGGCTCGATGCGAACGACTCCCGCCATGTTTGCAATATTTGCGAAATTTCTTTTCGAAATTTATACTCCGCGTGTTTCCGGAAAGCTTTTCGTTTTATTCTTTATTTCACGCCGCGGGAAATTCACGTTACCTTTTGTTTAAAATATAAAGCACTTCGCGATGGGTCTGTGCCCATAACCTATCAGGAATAAAACAAGAGTTTTAGAGCTTCGTTTATTAACGCTTTAATAACTTCACTTGTTCGCAGCATACAAAGGACTAACTGAAGGAACGAAATGTAATTAAGAACAATGATAAAGTGGAATGTTAATAAAGAACAATTCATGGTTGCATAAAATAGTATGAGTACAATAGTCTCAGTGTTGCCGCCGCTCAAGAACTTTCTAACCAAGATTTGACGAAAAAGTTACCAAATTTAGGGAAAAATAACCAATTTTTTATTAGATTAACCACTCAGGTCATCACAAATTCTTTTATATAGTACGTATAGACAAGTTTTACAAACCAAAGAAAATCAATTTTTATTTGCATTTTTGAACAGTAAATCCTTTTAAGGCTGAAAATAAATGAAATACATTCATATATAAGTATATATATATAAATACATATTTTAGACAATCAGGCTTACCGTTTACCTAATGCATATGTATGTTATTATCTTCGTAAACATTGCCAAACTCTAAATGACGTTTTTAAATAAGTACATAGGTACACAGTTTCCAACTTCTCTGTAAGAATCAATGAAATACCTAATCAGCGTGAACAACCACATTGTAAATATTTTATAATTAAGATTAAACAATTAAAAATTGGGCAGTATTGAACTACCGTGTATACGATGGTAAATAAATTTTACAAAAGCGCGAAAAACCGATTGAACCTACTTCCGATAAGATTATTATTATTAATTTTAACTTAAATTAATAAAGTAAGCAATAATGGAAAAAAAAATACCAAATCCCTTTTTTATTGTACATACATGACGTGGTATTGGATTACGCATATACGAGGTATTTATATATGTACTATCTGAGTATGTATTAATTTGAAGTAGTCTTTAGTCGACCATGTATATTATGTATTCTGTATATTATAAAACAACTACATACATATGTAAGTAATATTAATACAATGATTCCAAATATTCTCACTTGGTTTCACTGCTGGGGCTGCCACTGCTGCTGCTACTCTCCTCAACCTCGACAGGTGTAGCTGGCCTATGCTTATAACGATCCTAATTTAAAAGTTTTTTGGGAATACATATTATGTGTAGTGGTAAGCAGTGCGCGCTTTCACTCATGCACCTGGGTTCAAGCCCTGGTTAAAGCAACATCGCAAAAAAAAATATAGAAAAAGGTTTTTTCTTAACAGCGGTCAATGGCAAACCTCGGAGTGTATTTCTGCCATGAAAAATAGCTTCTCATAAAAATACAATCGCCGTTCGGAGTCGGTGTAAAACTGTAGGTCCCTCCGCTTTGTGTGACAACATCAAGGCGCACGCCACAAGTCGGAGGAGAACCTCGGCCAAATAGTAACATATGTGTAAGCGCCAATCTGTTATTATTTTTATTATTATTATTATTATGACTATTATATTATGCAAAATAAAACCAAAATTGTGTATTTTTTTCTCACTTATCCATAGAATTGAGCACGTATAAATTAACTTGAAACACCAATTTTGCGCGGAATTCTAATAATTTTTCGCGGCTTCTTAATGACTCTCGTATTATTCAAATGTCATTTCAGGCACATATTATGTAGGTGTGTGCAAAGAAATGGTTTAACTGCGGGGCCGTTTCAAAAACTTGGCGATTAATTCACCGCGATTTATTAAAGACACGAACCGATAATTGTTGCACCCTCGAGCTTTTACACGTTCTTTTGCATATGTAAACACATGATTATTATCGGAATAAGTCGAATCTTGAGTTGCCATTTTAGTAGTAATAACTTAAGTTAAATAACCATATTGCGCAGAATAAATGTATTTGCTTATACTATTTTTAAAAGATTTAATTATTTATGTATACAAAAATTACAAACTACAGTAAGTATTAAAAATAACCAAAATGGGAAAGATCTTAACAACTTCACAGGCGAGAAAAAAATAACCAAAATCGGTTAAAAGTAACCAAAACGGCAACACTGAATAGTCTTAAAAAATGTATGTTGGTAGTCGAAACTACTTTGCTGCGCCAACAACCGTTATATGAAAAGCGGCCGTAATTTTAGTCCGATTTCAATAATTTTCAACGTTTTGCTTTTATGTGGCAAGCACAATAAAAATACCGAGTTTGCTACAAATTGGTAGAACGGTTACCGATATATATATATGTGATCATAAGTGGGCGGTGCTACGCCCATTTTCCAAAATTTTCCCATAAACGTATTTCCTGGTAAAGAATTGTGGCAAGCATCAATTTTGAATAAATTAGCTTTAATATTTACTGATTTATCGAAGATTTTGTATTTCTCTAAATTACCGTTATATGGGATGTGGGCGTGGTTATTGTCCGATTTTTTAAATTTTCAGCCATTTAGTATGCTGTACCAAGGCCAACAACTGTGCCAAGTTTGGAAGAAATTGGTGCAGCGGTTACCAAGATATACACATGTAACCATAAGTGGGCACGCCCATTTTTCAAAAATTTATAATATTCTTATTTTTCGTCTGAAAATTATTGTAAATATCAATTTTGAGTGAATTATCATTTTGATCCCTAGAATATGATTTTCACAGAGCAATGGGCGATTTTTTTGCCTCCCCACAAATCGACCCGGCCTAATGTTCATATATTGGTACCTATGTGCAGTTGTAAGACGTATGCTAGGGTGATGTTGAATATGTTATTGTGGCGTAGGCAAAGCTACGTTACAATATATAAATATGCAGTTCCTAGCGGCAAGATACTCAGCAATGCTACACCACAAAATTTCATTTTTCCAAAAGGATATGTGGTCGAACTTTTTTAAACCATACACGTAACGGGAGACATTGTTGAAAATAACATTGATTTTGTGGGAGGAGATTGTGTCAAGCTTGCTGTAGACAAGTTCAGAGTACGTTATGTGGGGCAAGATGAGTTGTCTAGCTAGCTTGTGCCTAGTTTTCAATGGCGTAAATGAGGCAGAGATTCTCAACCTACGCAGAACGGAATACACACTACTGACGACACTATTAATGTGGTCGGAACAGGACAGCTTATAGTTAATGACAAAGCCTAAACTTTTTATCTTGTTTGTAAACATTAAAGAACTGTTACCAGTAAACAATTCAGGGATATTTTCAACATGCACTACACTATTACATATTGGCAACACAAAGGACTTAGAAGCATTTAGGCATAAATAGTTATCACTTGCCCATTGCGATATAGCAGACAAATCACTATTTAGTTTAAAACACAAATCCTCAACAAGACCTACACGACTGGACAAATACACTTGTATATCATCCGCATACGCATGTACATTAATATACTTACATACTGAGAACACATCATTGACGAACATACTGAACAAAAGCGGGCCTAGGACAGATCCCAGTGGGACACCAGCTGACACAGCTTTAAAACTAGAGGAATCATTCTTCGTCTTCACTTTCTGTGCCCTACCCTCTAAGTAACTCATCATAAATTTTAAAGAATTATCAGAAAAACCAAAATAATGTTGAAGTTTCTTACATAAAATATCGTGGTTAACCGTGTCAAATGCCTTAGAGAAATCTAAAAGGCACAGGAGAGTTAAATCACTGTTGTCAAAATGTATTCGTATGTCATCCAGTATTTTCATCATGGCAGTGCAGCAGCCATGCTTTGGTCTAAACCCGGACTGTAGAGGAAATAATAGATTATTGCATTTGAGATTTGGACTGCCATCAAGGACTGAGATTTGG
>NW_016158127.1:13035-21558 GCF_001687245.7 Rhagoletis zephyria
TTCAGTAGTTACTAAAATATCGCAGTTTTCGTATTTCTGGAAATTACCGTTATATGGGAAGTGGGCGTGGTTACAGTCCGATTTCGCCCATTTTCAATACCAACCTACCTTGGATTAATGGAAACCTACATACGTCATACGAATCGTTGCATAAGTTCTGTTTTTTACTTTGTGTTTCTAGCAGAAAACGCAACGTTCCGAATAAATAAAAAAAGATTTTCCGTACGTTTCAAGGGCAGTCAAAAAATGAGTATAATTTTCGTCACGAAATTGATATCATAAATTTTGTGTTTCTAGTTCAGCTTTCGTCACTCGAAACTTTTACCTCAAAGAGGTGTTTTATTTGATATCAATTATTTTGGGGTAGCAAATTTAAAATCGACCAAAATACAAACTGCCATCAAGGACTCACATACTTTTGCTAGTGCTGGTAATATACTGATCGGCCTATAATCATTAGGATTAGTAGGGGCACTCTTCTTGGCTACTGGGAGTATGACGTATATAAATACTTTAGGGTTGTTAGAAAAAGTTACTTCAGATAAAAAATTATGTCATGGTCATATTTTAACACTTAAAAGAGGATCCCGCCAACTTCGAAAAGGCCATGGACACAGCGGACTTCGGCATATTTAATTTGCTTTTGCTAATCGTTGCATCTTTTGCGGCTTTTGCCTCTGTCTTTGAGACCACTACAATATGTAGGTGTGTGCAAAGAACATAGAAATAGTGTAACTGCGGGGCCGTTTCAAAAACTTGGCGATTAATTCACCGCGATTTATTAAAGACACGAACCGATAATAGTTGCACCCTCGAACTTTTACATGTTCTTTTGCATATGTAAACACATGACTATTATCGGAATAAGTCGAATCTTGAGTTGCCATTTTAGTTAAGTTAAATAACCATATTGCGCAGAATAAATGTATTTGCTTATACTATTTTTAAAAGATTTAATTATTGTATGTATACAAAAATTAGAAACTACAGAAAATGTTAAAAATAACCAAAATGGGAAAGAGCTTAACAACTTTACAAGCAAGAAAAAAATAACCAAAACTGGTTAAAAATAACGAAAACGGCAACACTGAATAGTCTTAAAAAATGTATGTTGGTAGTCGAAACTACTTTACTGCGCCAACAACCGTTATATGAAAAGCGGCCGTAATTTTAGTCCGATTTCAATAATTTGCAACGTTTTGCTTTTATGTGGCAAGCACAATAAAATTACCGAGTTTGCTACAAATTGGTAGAACGTTTACCGATATACATATATGTGATCATAAGTGTGCGGTGCCACGCCCATTTTCCAAAATTTTACCATTTAAACGTATTTCTTGGTAAAGAATTGTGGCAAGCATCAATTTTGAATAAATTAGCTTTAATATTTACTGATTTATCGAAGATTTTGTATTTCTCTAAATTACCGTTATATGGGATGTGGGCCTGGTTATTGTCCGATTTTTTAAATTTTCAGCCATTTAGTATGCTAGTAGTAGAAGAAATTGGTGCAGCGGTTACCAAGAAATACACACGTAACCATAAGTGGGCGTGGCTACGCCCATTTTCCAAAATTTTTAAAAATATTGTTATTTTTCGTCTGAAAATTATTGTAAATATCAATTTTGAGTGAATTATCTTCAGTAGTTACTAAAATATCGCAGTTTTCGTATTTCTGGAAATTACCGTTATATGGGAAGTGGGCGTGGTTACAGTCCGATTTCGCCCATTTTCAATACCAACCTACCTTGGATTAATGGAAACCTACATACTAAATTTCGTTGAGATATATCAATTTTTGCTCGAGTTATCGTGTACACGGGCGGACGGACAGACGGACAGACGGACGGACAGACAGACATGGCTTAATTGACTTCCCTATTCATTCTGAGCATTTATGTATACATTTGTCTATATCTATCTCGATTCGTTTTGGCTGTTACAAACCACCGTTATATGAACAAAATTAATATACCCTTCTGCACAAGTGCGCTCGGGCATAAAAAGAAAATGAAAGACAGAAAGAATTCAACTTAGTAAGTGTTATAATCCCTAAGCGAGGCCGAAGGCCGCCTACGCAGAAAGGTGTTCCACCCCTCTTCTTTGGCAACACAGAAAGGAGAATTCTACTTAGTGAGGGTTATAATCCCTAAAGTCTGCTATACAGTTCAATGCGAGCGTGAGCGTGAGCTTTTTATATTGACCAATATCTTCGTTATTACTTAAACCTTTGCAATAGTTCATACATGACAAGATAGAGAATTGAAATATCTTTCAACATTATAGAAAAAAAGTGATTTAAAATGCATAATATGCCCTTTTTTCAAGCTCACATTCAACTGTGTGCGTACGCAAAGCATTCGTATGTGAACGACAAGTTTTGACAGATGTGTGTGAGCGTCCATAAGAATACAAATGGAATTCTTTGCCTTTGCGAATGTTCACGCTCACGCTCGCATTGAACTGTATATGACGCTTAAGTGCGGCAGAAGGCCGCCTACGCATAAATGAGTTCCGCCCCTCTTCTTCGGCAACACAGAAAAGAGAATTCTACTTGGTGAAAATTCCGAACCAAAAATCTGTTTTTATTATTAAAAATTTCCACAGTCTGGCAGCACCAAGTTTGATGTTATTTTGCTATCTTATTCATCGTTTGAATAAAACCTTTAACAACAAATTATATAAATACTTTAGGGTTGTTAGTAAAAGTTACTTCAGATAGGNCTTTCAACATTATAGAATAAAAAGTGATTTAAAATGCATAATATGCCCTTTTTTCAAGCTCACATTCAACTGTGTGCGTACGCAAAGCATTCGTATGTGAACGACAAGTTTTGACAGATGTGTGTGAGCGTCCATAAGAATACAAATGGAATTCTTTGCCTTTGCGAATGTTCACGCTCACGCTCGCATTGAACTGTATATGACGCTTAAGTGCGGCAGAAGGCCGCCTACGCATAAATGAGTTCCGCCCCTCTTCTTCGGCAACACAGAAAAGAGAATTCTACTTGGTGAAAATTCCGAACCAAAAATCTGTTTTTATTATTAAAAATTTCCACAGTCTGGCAGCACCAAGTTTGATGTTATTTTGCTATCTTATTCATCGTTTGAATAAAACCTTTAACAACAAATTATATAAATACTTTAGGGTTGTTAGAAAAAGTTACTTCAGATAGGTATACCAATTTATTCCCAACTTTTTCTTTTAATAGAGAATTTTGTAACATCGATTTATAATCGTACGAATTTCATAGCTGATAGTTGTGTTTTTAGCTTCGATTACTCGTTTGAAAATACAGCTTTTACAAATCGAGGAATGTCTACCTACTTAAATACACACTTAGATTATTCGATTTTTTTTGCAATACATCTATATATCCGATTTTAGGATCAACCCTATTAAAAGGATAGTGGTTAAATACACCCATTTATTTAATTTCTATTTTTCTTTTTTTCGATAAAAAATTATTTCATGGTCATATTTTAACACTTGAAAGAGGATCCCGCCAACTTCGAAAAGGCCATGGACACAGCGGGCTTCGGCATATTTAATTTGCTTTTGCTAATCGTTGCATCTTTTGCGGCTTTTGCCTCTGTCTTTGAGACCACTACAATGTCCTATCTTTTGCCAGTTGCCGAGTGTGATTTAAAAATGACGCTTTTCGATAAAGGTATTTTAAATGCAGCAACCTACGCGGGCATGATTACATCGGCAATTATTTGGGGTTATCTGGCAGACACACTTGGCAGAAGAAAAATTTTGATATCCGGATATTTGGCTGATGCTCTTTGTGTACTTAGCAGTTCTTTGACACAAAACTTTCAAATGCTTGTCATTTTTAAGTTCTTCGGTGGCTTTATGTAAGGTTGATACGCAAAAATGTCGTTTCGGTCAATTTAATTATTTTTATTACAGCGTAAATGGACCTGGAGCTGTTCTTTTTACATACTTAACTGAGATGCATGGGGCCAAGCATCGTCCACGAGTTCTCATGGTTGTGGGTATGATTAATTCTGTGGCAACTCTGGTTTTACCATTGATAGCTTGGGCGATTTTTCCAAGAGATTGGGATTTCGTTTTGTTTAATACTCTCACAGGTATGTACATATATGTATGTATACATATTCCGTAATTGTGGTAGAAAATTTATCTTAACATTGAATAATTTCAGTTCATTCTTGGCAAATATTCTTGGTAGTATGCGGCTTACCAAGCTTACTCAGCGGACTGGGCTTCATTATATTACCTGAGAGTCCTAAGTTTCTCATGTCCCAAGGGAGAAATGCAGAAGCTCTACGTTCATTCCAAAAGATCTATGCTATTAATAAGAGGAAACCTAGGCTCACCTACCCTGTGCGTATTTCTTTATTATACATAAGTACATACATCTATCTATGCTAATTACACTGGCCAACAAAATTTAAACAATGTTATGTTGACTAAAATATAATGTTCGTACCGACATCGAAAACATGTTTTCGTTGCTATAACTGGTTTTCGACCTAAAACTTGTGTTTTCGTCCATGTAAAATCTGTCAAACGAAAACCAGTTTTCGCTGGAAACTACTTGAAAACTTACGTTCTACTCATTCTAATCGTTGTCTTCACTAGTATTTTAGATATATTTAACGACTTGGATGTCATATTTTATCATCTTTAATACGCTTGTTGGGATTTATTGTCGATTGGCTGGCCAAATTAAAGCCTAATTAGTGGTGACATACCATAACACCATAGCCATAACCATTGCCATAACCATAACCACATTAACTATCATCGATTATAGATACCATAACCATAAACAGCTGATTTTTCGTAATCAGCAATGTCGGTGTTGCCAGACGCGTCACAAGATGCGGAAAATGTGTAATATCGTAGGATACTTGCGCAGAACTTAAATATAATAACTTGTGCCTTCTTAATAGTATAAATTTATTTTGCATTAATCATGAAATTTTGTTGAAAAAGGTTATTTTATGAAAAAAACCGTAATTTCTTTTCGTTTTTTAGTATTTTTGGATTAAAAATAAAATAAAGCATATAAATTATGGGCATCACCAGAAAGATAAATGCATTGCATCTTTTTTTTTGGCATCGTTAGTTTTCAAATCGGTTATGTAGTTCATAAGATATTAATATTTCAAATTTTAATTTAAACTTTTAAATCTTTTTTATATTTTTGCGCCAAATAATTTTGGTACAGTTGAAATCAGAGTGAGAAGTTCTATCAAGCCACACTTTTGGCTTTTGCATAGCTACACTTATGCCAAAACTTTGGCTGTGAACAATATTTTTTTGAACGTCTGGCAACACGATATCAGCTGATATGGTTATGGCGGAAAACCGAAATTCAATTGTTCTCTATGGCTATGGTTACGGCTATGGCGTTATGGTGTGGCACCATGAACCAACGACTACAGATCACGCAATCCTCCATCGTTTTATTTGTAATCAAGTTTCAGAAAAAAATTTTCGTAGTGTTTTTGATGTTTTTCCGTTTTGTTTAGATCATCATCTATCGCTTCGGAATTGCTGTTTTAGCAATTTGATATGTTTTATGAGCGACTTTAGTTTTGATCATGATACAAACATAATTATAGGTAGTTTTACTTCTTCTTCTTATCCGCCATTGCTCCCATTTGACGTAAACTGTGCTTTTGACGTTTTCTTTTAAATTGGAGCTACCATATTCTTTGAAGAAACTAAAAAGTGGTTTTTTACTTAAAAAAAATTATTCCAAAATTATTTCAAGGAATATATTTTGAGCATCACTTTTTAGCGAGCTATTAGTGGTTTATTTCTAAAATTAATTATAATACGGAAGGCTAGTAAAATACTCCTATTACATTGCGTAATGCACATGGATAATCTATTTGTTAATGCAATTATTTTCATCATTATTTAGTACGATTAGCTGCATATTTCGGGATGGCCACGTGCATGGTAACTTCCCCAAGGTGTTGTTTGCTTGTTCCAACCACTTTCGGCGGAAAATTTTCAGCCTCGGCACGGATGTGCCCAATCTAAGCGAAACGCTGCACCAGCAGCAGTAGAGCGAGTAGCTTGTCTGTCTATAAACTATAACAAGGAGCTCAAAAAATTTTTAAATTTTTTTACCTCCCTCTAAATTTATGCTTCCATAGTGCTTTCATTGACGATAAGCTCCTTTTTAACTATTCCGTTGTTCATATGTTCTCTAAAAAGGATCCAAATTAAAGCAACATCCTAATATCTATAATAATATCTCATGAAACTCTGCATATAATGCCAATTTTTTTGGCGGTAAGGTAATTTAAGGTATCTTAAATTAATACTCACTTATTAACAGCTATGCTAATACGATGAATTAAGTAAATTTACCTTGCGTGTTGTTATTTTTAATGCATAAAAAATTCCTTTAAAGAATAGAAAAATTTCCAAAACTATAATTTGTTGAGGTGGCAGTGATACTCGATAAATTTACGAAAAGCATAAACGTCATAAGCACAATTTATGTAAAAAAATTTTAAAGTGAAACTACCTTCTTTTTTTGTATCATGGTTTTGATTTTGATTTATTACAAACTAGCTTTTTCCCGCGGGTTTTCCGCCACGCTGGGGTGGTATGGAATGAAAAGCAATAATAATTTTTGGCACATCAGGTGTTTTTATTTACATTAAAATATCTCCAGTAAATTGTATAATAGTAGAAATACCAACGTTGTATTGTAATAACTAAATTTTAACAATCTAATTTCTTACGAATAATAACTCTAATATTATTCCACAGCATGTTTTTAGTACTTCAAAGCTCTATTAACTTAGATACATTTTCCAATGCAATTATCATACATTTTATTATCGATAAACAGTTGGGTTTTCATTCTTGTGAACAGGAAACTGAAGTTTTTTTAAATTGGAAAGGCATATCAGTAGGAGTTGAAGGGGTCACGTGACTTGCGATTCCGAAGAAATGGCTGATGAAAACGTCCACGCCTATGTATGTGCTACGACCCCTTTTACAAACGCCTTACTATAAGCACTTACCATAGATATGTTTGCATACCAAATTTCAGGTTCATGTGACTTATGGGTTCGGAGTTATGGCTGATTAAAAATTCCATTATTATGAGATGAGCCACGCCCCCTTCTACAAACTCATTTATTTATATCTTACTAGCTTATACCCGCGGGTTTCACCCCGCGCTTTTATACAAATAGCTCGTTATTTTTTATAGCTCGTTATTTTTAAAGCGAGTTAAGGTATTTAGGCCGTTTAAAACTATGAAATTATAAAATCTCGTCTGCGCGCTAGGCATACGAAAGATATCAATCCCTCTAAGCTTACCTTAAAATGGTTCCGGGTATACGACGCGTGAACGTGTAACCTTCTTGGAGGTGCTAGGGCGGGTTGTAATATTTCCAACTCAAATTTAGTAACCTGGCCTTGATAAAATACCGATAGATTATAAGGCCGAACCCGGCTCTCCCTTTTCCATTTAATGAAATTTATTCTGTCAGTACGGCACTTATGAAATAAATTTCCATAACAAATTTAAAATACTTCGACATATTTTCTAACCTTCCAGAGATATGTATTAAGAAGTTTTTAGTATGTATGGGAGGCGACATGCCTCCTTTTTTAATAACTCACATTTTTTCCATGAGCAATTGATACATTTTGTATACACAACCCCATACCAAGTTCCAGTATTCTTCCACAAACACTTCCAGGGATATGTGGCAAGAAAAAGTAAATTTGTACTGGAAGTGCCACGCCCCTTTTTCTTATAACCCTAATCTTCTTCCATGAATTTAGAATTGATTTTACATACCCCAGTACCAAGTCCCAGTACTCTACCATGAACACCTCTAGAGATAAGCAGTATAAAACAGTAAATTTTTACGGGAGGAACCATGTCCCCTTTTCGAATAACGCAAATTTTTCTCCATGAGTATGGAATTAATTTTGTATACACATCTCGGTGCCAAGTTCCAGTCCTCTGCAATAAACACCTCCAGAGATATGCAGCATAGAAAAATCAATTTGCATGGGAGTTGCCACACCACCTTTTCCAATAACTCTCATTTTTCTCCATGAGTATGGTATTAGTTTCACATACGTACATACATATGTATTTCCATACCAAGCTTGAGTGCTTTACCCCAAACATTTGAAGAGATATGCAATATGAAACTTTCAGTCAGTATGGGAGGTGCTACGCCTCTTTTCCAAAAACGTCCATTTTTCTCCGTGAATATGAACATGATTTCACACAGTGTTGGCAAACTGTTAATCTGATTAACGATTAAAATGTTAATCGCGTTTGACGATTAAAATTAATTAGTCGTAATCAACTGTACGATTAATGATAACATTTTTTTAATCGTTAATCGCTGGCTGCGACTAGGTTTAATTAATTTAAAACATTAATCGTTAATCCAATTAAAAATAAAATCTGATTAATTTGTCTAGTTTGTCCGAGTTTGAAACCAAACACCAGTTATAGTAATTATTTTGTGTTTTACGCTTATAAAAAGCAC
>NW_016158127.1:22151-22515 GCF_001687245.7 Rhagoletis zephyria
TTTGTATACACATCTCGGTGCCAAGTTCCAGTCCTCTGCAGTAAACACCTCCAGAGATATGCAGCATAGAAAAATCAATTTACATGGGAGTTGCCACACCACTTTTTCCAATAACTCTCATTTTTCTCCATGAGTATGGTATTAATTTCACATACATAAATACATATGTATTTCCATACCAAGCTTGAGTGCTTTACCCCAAACATTTGAAGAGATATGCAATATGAAACTTTCAGTCAGTATGGGAGGTGCTACGCCTCTTTTCCAAAAGCGTCCCTTTTTCTCCGTGAATATGAAGATGATTTCACACAGTGTTGGGAAACTGTTAATCTGATTAACGATTAAAATGTTAATCGCGTTTGAC
>NW_016158127.1:25311-34113 GCF_001687245.7 Rhagoletis zephyria
GTGCCTCAGTGTTTTGCAAATTCAACGGAAGTTTCAATGCTGAACGCGCTGTTCGATCGCCATCCAAAAGAGTTGCCGCAATTCCAGATGATGCAATGGCCAGTGAAATATTATTTTGTGATCGTATGGCTGCCAAACTCAGTGAAAGAAGAAAAGTCTTGCCTGTACCATCAGGCGCTTCTATGAAAAACAGTCCACCGCTTTGTTCTGTGATTGCACGCATAATTCTGTCATACGCAATGCGTTGTTCTGGAACCAACTGCGGAAGATTTGTCTGAACAAATGTTTCCAGTTCGTCAGAATCAAAGTGTGTTTCTCGTTGCAAATCACGATCGAAAATGTCGGTTCGGAGCAGGCATTCCCAGTAGCACCAGTGCTTTGTTAGCGATTACCAAACATATGTCTTCAATCAAAATCAATGCCTCATTATACACGTTTGGTGTGAATTGAATGTCCAGATTTTGATTCGCAGCTCGCAAGCGATGTAGAATATCTTCACTCATGTAGTCCTTGTATTTTTCCCAAAGTTCTTTTGGATTAGATGGGAAGCAGGTTGTCAATATTACGGCAAATAACGTGCGCATTTTCTGTGGTCGCGCAGTATTCGATGCATATGCGAGCGCAGTGTCCCAATGTGCATCATCCTCAAGAAGATTTAGCTCCTGGCAAGCTTGGCGATAAGTGGCGTACAGCTGACCGTTGACTGCTCTTAAATCTTGGAAGGATGTTGGTCCACGTACATTGATTAACAGCAATCGCAGATAGAAGCACTCTGTATTGTTCGGGTGAACAGTGTACAGACGACCCAGTGCGTCACTGGAAGACAAATTGGGATGTCCTTAAACTGCTTTACCTTGTTTTGCGACGTTGAAACTTTTTAGCCGATGCATTCCATGTGTAGAGTCTTTGCGAAAATATTATTCTGGCACAGTGAGTAAAATGGAGTTAAAGTTGTTGCCGGTGGAACCAATGCTCTTGCACGTACATTATCTGCTGTGAAGTACACGCGCTGTCCATTCTCGAGGTGCACCGCCAAGTGTACTACTGTTTGATGTCGTTGATGGATTGCAAATGATAAGATGCGCCATACTGCCTCATTGATGCTAATGTAGCGTCCAAGTTGGTATTGGTTGATTTCATCGAGCTGTGCGGCCACATTCCCTACTCCGAAGACTGCCATGTCGCTTCCTTTGTTGACATATTTGCAAATGTTTTTGATCGACTTCACTGAATTGCAATACTCAACATTAATGTGTGCTTTGAAGATCTTTGAGAGCAACGGTGAATATGGCACAACCCAACGATTATCGACTTCAACATCAACGTTTCGTACTTTCAGAACGATGGATTTGCCGCCATCCTCAACTGATCGTCGACGATACAGTGGGTATCCGTCATTGCCAGTGATGTTATCAGAAACCAAGTTTCTTGGGTATCGTTTCGTACATGTCCCATCAGACATGCATGGAGAATTGTTATTGAATGCGCCACATGGACCATGGATCATATTTTTGGTAACGACGTCGAATAAGTCTAGATAAATGTCCTTATCAGGTATTTCTGCTGAGATGATTTGGTCAATTTTATCTGGCGTAATTTTGTTGCTTAACCAAACCAAAATATGTGCATGTGGCAATCCTCTTTTCTGCCATTCAATGGAATACATCCAGCATCGTGTCTCCCCAAAAACATGATGCTTGTTAATAATATAGAGCTGCAAAAACATCGGAGCACTATCGATAGTATCGATGTTTTAATTTTTTTTNCTTGTTGCAAACGAATCTTATGCATTCCAGCGACTTCAGTTGAGAGTGAAAGAATTTTTAGCAAAGCTGGAATTGTTGTTAGTGATAAGAGGGCTTCACTAAAATCGTCAAATGTAGACAAAATAATTTTTATGAGTAAAAACAATTGGTAAACAAGTAACTGCTGGCTGTAAGTGTTTAAGGAAGTGATTACTCACAAAAATGGTCCTGTCAGTGCCATTCGATCTCTGATAGGAAACATTTAAGACTAAAAATACTAAAGTGTACCTTGCATTTTTGCCTTAAAGAGCAAATTTTTTATTTATTTAATAAGACATTAAATATAACACAAATGGATTGTGATGTTTATTTCTCATTTTATTAATGAATAACTTTCATATTCAATTAATGAATAAATTTATAATAATAAATCTTATTTCTAAAAAATTATAATGTTTTTTAATTGTTCTTAATTGCAGCTTTAAATAAAAAGTTATAATTCCCAAGAAATCCCGATAGTATCGATACTATCGATTTTTTATGGGCAAAAACATCGAAAAATCGATAGTTTCAAACATCGATGTTTTTGCAGCACTATAATAAAATCCATCAAAGCTCTAAATTTTTGTTTAAATTCGCGTGCGGTAATATCATAGCGGTCCGAAGATGATTGTCCAGCTAACAGAGGTTCTTTAATTTCATCCCATGCTGGATTGCATGTGAATGTGATGAACAAATCTGGATGGCCATATGCGCGAACGTATGTCATCGCATCTTGTGTGTATTCATGTATGTGCCGTGGACACCCCGTGAATGTAGACGGTAATATGACCATTCTTTCCAATTCGTTTGGATTCACGTTACCATCATTAACGATTGCGTATCGTAAATGGATGTACTCTTCAGAACGCAACTCGGTTTGATTCAATCGAATATATAGGAGTCGTTCGGTTTCAATCGTCGCGTACATGTCGACGATGTATTCATGGAACAATTGTCGACATTTCAGAATGTGGTTCTCAGCGTCTTGACGAATCATCAATCGATACGAATAATAATTCATGGCACTGACTTTCTTATTCGTTTCCTCGTCTGTTTGTGCATTTTTTATTTTGATGTTGAAATGATATCCATCTTCTCCTCGCCAAAACAGAATCGGATACTGCAATCCGTCGTATGAGCGATGAGTTTCGGATACTCGCTGAACGTCACCATTTCTACGATGAAGAATTATGTCAGGCGATTTGAATTCTTCGCCAACTATCACGATCACCACTTCACTGATTGTTGGTGCATTAAACTGTCTTTATTTTGTCTATATTTAAATTTGAAGAAACTTGTGCTCTGCGTCCGGCAATGGAAAAGGCGATCCGACACGATGATAAATTTGCCCTTGGACTCTGAATGTTGGCATGTAATTTTCGCGCACGATGTTCGTTGCACCGAACGATGTCTTTTGAAAACATGAATTGTGTTTGCGCGGATGTTTTCGGATAACAACATTGATAGTGGTTCGGGTGGTGGAGGTGATTCTGGCAGTTTAACTATTCCACTGGCGCAGCACATTCTTGGCGTTTCGTTCTTAAATTTGAGGGCGCTACAATACATGCAAATTTTATCTATTTTTCCAATGTTGACACTTGGATGAAGACTGTAATTATTATTACTGTCATAATGGAATGCCCCAAGATTTAAATCAGCATGCAGTGTTCGTCTTAATCGAGCGGTGCTTATTCGAACATTTTGCAGCCTTCTTTCCCGTTGTTCAGTTGTCTCAGACGAACGGGCCTGAGTAGTACGTATTCAATCAGTTTCTAACCTCACTTCTTGTTGTTCAGATGATTCAGACGAACGGGTCTCAGCGGCATGAACTCGAAGATTTTCTAGCCTTAATGCTCGTCTGATTCTGAGGCTCGTTATGCTCTTTTCTTCCGTGCTTGAGGTGTAGATCGGCCAATTGCTTGTCGCTTTGGAGGCATAATTGTACGGGAACGACGTGAAAAATGCGTTTGAATTTATAAGCTGTGAATCAGCAAACCTTTATTGCACAAATAAATTGCCACAATATTGAACAAATTTGAATTGTATTTTAACCCAAACACGATAGTAATTTTAACAGTTATTATATTTTGCTGTACTTATCACTGCAGAGTGCACGTGCTAACTGCGGAGCTGTTTAAATTTTTTAATATTTTTAAAATAGGCCCAAAATACATTGAATATTCCGATCTCAGTAAACAAACCCTAACTAACATACCTACCTAGGAATCATTTAAATGCCTTAACCAACATCTATCTTTATATACATGAATAGATACGCTCTAACGATCTACTTATGTACCTGCGTGTTTAATAAAATGCATTATACTGGAGAACCCTGTTTACCTACTTTCTTACGCAAAAAAATTGAAAAGAACCCAAATACATACATATGTTTGTGTTACAGCATTTAAATGCATTATGCTGGAAAACAATTTATACTTTCTTGCAAAAGTGATTCTTATTCTTCTTCTTAATTGGCGCTGTAACCGCCTAAGCGATTTTGGCCGAGTCCAAAACAGTACGCCAGTCATTTCTCTTCTGTGCTAACTGACGCCAATTGAAAATGCCAAGTGAAGCCAAGTCCTTCTCCACCTGGTCTTTCCAACGCAGAGGAGGCCTTCCTCTTCCTCTGTTACCAGCATCGCGGCCCGCGTTGAATATTTTCAGAGCAGGAGCGTTTCTGTCCATCCGAACGACATGGCCAAGCCAGCGGAGCCGCTGAATTTTAATTCGCTGCACTATGTCTATATCGTTGTAAAGCTCATACAGCTCATCGTTAAATCGTCTGCGATATTCGCCATCACCAACGCGTAAAGGTCCGTAAATCTTTCGCAGAATCTTTCTCTCGAAAACTCCAAGAGCCGCCTCATCAGATGCTTTCATTGTCCATGCCTCCGCGCCATACACCAGCACAGGCATGATGAGTGACTTATAGAGTGTGATCTTTGTACGACGAGAGAGGACTTTACTTCTCAATTGCCTACTCAGCCCAAAGTAGCACTTGTTGGCAAGAGTGATTCTCCGTTGGATTTCAAGGCTGACATTATTATTGGTGTTAATGCTGGTTCCCAAATAAACGAAGTCGTCTACTTTTTCAAACTTGTAACTGTCAACAGTGACGTGGGTGCCAAGACGCGTATGCTCTGACTGTTTGTGTGATGACAGGAGATACTTCGTTTTGCAAAAGTGATTAGGGCTACAAATTTATCTGTGGGAAAAATTTAAAAGAGCCCAAATAAAGCAATTAAGGAATATTTCTTGCTTCCGAAATTTGTTTTACATACTAAACATCATTCCAGGAATTATTAAAATTTTTTGGAATGTTGAAGTTTCTCGCTCTCTGTGAAAAATGTAGGTCGCTATACACTGTAGTAGTTGATTTATCTATTTTCAGTTCAGTTTATACAACGTATTTATATACGTGCCCCTAGATAAATGATGAATCAAATCGGCCTGGAAATGCGGATTTTAGAAATATCTCGACTCCTGCGCCACCTTTCCTTTCCTTTCCTTTTTTCATTCTCTTCCGATTGCATGATCTTGTTAGTTGGTTCATGGTGTGGCACCACTCATCGAATACAGTGTTGGTCATAAGGTTGGTTGGAAGAGCTGTTTTATATGGTTATGGTTATGTCACCACTAATTTAAGCTTAAAATATAAAGAACAGAAGAAGGTTACTAATGATAAGAAAATGAAAGACGAAGATTTTGATTGTGGTTTTTCGTAGAAAAACTGTAAACAAAGGATGAAAGAAATGTCAACGAAAACACTAACAGCCAGCGCGAACAGATTTCAGCCCACAATCCTAAAACTCGTTTTCAAAGTGATTTCGTTGTCGGTCCGAACATGGTATAATACAGCCGATTCTTATAGGTAAAGATAATAGATTGGCTCTAGTTTTCTAGCAACATAGGTTTAAAAGTACCGAAAATTCTTTTATAGTCATTTTTGAACCTTTGTAAAACAATAAATTGATGCCATCTGTGTGGGAGTATATGAAAGCTTAAACGCTGCCCTTTAATACTGAAAATCAAAATATTGTGGTCCGAACACTGCAAGCAATAGAGAACATTTTGTGTATCACTTGTTTTAAATCATAGCGCAATAAACAGGTGAAGTAATAAAACAGCTTTTTCCATTTATTTTCTGACATTTGGCTGCCTTACTGCCCGTCTCCACAGAATAAAGTTTATATCTTGCTACATATGTTAGAATATAAATAGCCAATGAAGACCGCGCATTTCTCTTCGAGAGCAATATTTATCAGAGCTTATCTTGCCATCTATTGCCGGCAATTTGCCAGTTTGACAGCTACATTTTCAATTGCACGAAAACTTCGTGGCGGCAACATTATTGATATTTTAATATAGTTAAAAGCAAAAATTGAGCTGTTTTCTGTTAAAATATTTGTTATTATGTACTTGGATGTAAAAAAGCCAATTTTTTTAATTTTTTAAGTGATTAAATCCGGCAAAAATGCGTTTTAGTAGCTGACTTACAAATTCTTATATCAAGATATAAGAAGCCCACACGAATTTGCCACTGATATAACTTATATCTAGCGACCAAAATGACAGCTGGACAACAATAAATTGTATCCTGTGGAGACGGCCAGTTATAGTCGAAGTTTACAAGCAAATTTTCAAATAATGCAGTGTAAAAATCTTTCTTCTCACTCTAATTACTTCACCTGGTAATATTCCACCATGTTTTTAAATGAGTCTGAAGCGCTGGACATTTCTTAATAATAATAAAAATAATATTTTTTGACGTTACAAAATAATCATTGGCATACATCTAGATAACCAACCATTCAGCTACAGAAAAAAAAAATGTAGATCAATAGTAATTTTTAAGTTGATTTCAATCATATAAATACTATTTGGCGCAATCGAAAAGTAAAGAAGATATAACAGGTTCAAATAAAAATTTTCGTTAATTTTAAATATTATAATTTTCTAGACTACATAACCAATTAAAAAGGTAATAAGATGTCAAAATAAAGACAATTAATTTATCTTTCAGCTGATATATAAAATGTACATGCTTATTTATATATTTAAGCTAAAAATGTCAAAAAATAAAAAAAGTCATACTTTTTTTCAAAAAAGTGCATAAACAAAACTTAAGAAATAAAAAATATGAAGGCATTTATGTGCAAGTAGTAATCTTAAACGATTGACAAACGGCCTCGCTTATTTGAATAAACAGCCTTTATTTGCTTTAACTCATGCATTTTCGCCTTTAAAATGCGCATAAGCAGACGAACAAATGCACGAAATTTTTAGGAATTAACTCGGTTCCAGGGAATTTTCGATGACAGCACTGGTAAAAACGGCCAGCTGTTGTCTTTTGTACAAGTAAGCAAACAGNGTTTATATATTTAAGCTAAAAATGTCAAAAAATAAAAAAAGTCATACTTTTTTTCAAAAAAGTGCATAAACAATACTTAAGAAATAAAAAATATGAAGGCATTTATGTGCAAGTAGTAATCTTAAACGATTGACGGCCTCGCTTATTTGAATAAACAGCCTTTATTTGCTTTAACTCATGCATTTTCGCCTTTAAATTGCGCATAAGCAGACGAACAAATGCACGAAATTTTTAGGAATTAACTCGGTTCCAGGGAATTTTCGATGACGGCACTGGTAAAAACGGCCAGCTGTTGTCTTTTGTACAAGTAAGCAAACAGAGCAGGCGTCTGTCTCGCGTTTAACATATGTTGTAGTAGATTTAACAAGGCGAGTTAACGGAATTTTTTTGAAAGTGTAATGTTTCCACTGGAAGTGGAAAGAAGTTCTGTTCAAAAACACTATGATATCACCCTTAGGCTTCTGCCCCTCTTTTTTTGGCAACACAGAATTCTACTATGTAAGGGTTATGATCTCTAAGCGTGGCCGAAGGCCGTCTACACCGAAAGAAGTTCTGCGCTAAAAGACTGTGATATCACTCCTACTCTTACGCTCCTTTTTTGGCAACATAGAAAGGAGAATTCTACTTTGTAAGGGTTGTGAACCCTAAGCACGGCCGAAGGCCTCCTTTGCTGAAAGAAGTTCTGAGAAAAAAAACTGTAATACCACTTTTACGCCTCCGCTCCTTTTCTTGGCAACAAAGAAAGGAGAAATCTACTTTGTAAGGGTTATTATCCCTAAGCGCGGCCGAAGGCCACCTACGCAGAAAGACGTTCTGCGCAAAAAATGTGATATCACACTTACCCTTCCGCCTCTTGTTTTGGCAACACAGATAGGATAATTCTACTTTATAAGGGTTATGTATGAATCATAACTTATGATCACTAAGCGCGGCCGAAGGCCGCCTACGCGGAAAGGATTTCTGCGTAAAAGAAACTATGATATCACTTCACACTTGCCGCTTGCTGGTAAATGCATTTTTTTTATTATCATTGAATTCTAAAAAAACTAAAACCAAATCATAATAAAATAAGTATATATAATTAAAGGTAAGAATTTGCACTTTCTATATAATATAAATTTCTTTAACATTATTATTATATTTCAAAAAAGGTTATTTTATGAAAAAATTGTGATTTTTTTCAAAAATTTTTGGCTTAAATATATAAAACTGAAAGATAAATTAATTTTCTTTATTTTGATGTCATTACCTTTTTAATCGGTTATGTAGTTTAGAAAATACCAATACTGTTACAATTATCCTTGAATCTTGACGGATTTACCAAAAATCTCTCGGTTCGTATAGCTGGATTGTTAAATAAATACACACGATGACCAAATTACAGTATAATTAACTTTATTGTACAACGAACAATTTACAATACTCGCTAATGCAATAACAACAATTTACAGTACTCGTTAAAGCAATTACAGCGCTTTACAAAACTTGCTAACACAATTTATCTCTGTTTCACAACTTCCTTATAGCTTGCTGATTCGCANCGGTTGCCATTCGAACGACATGACCAAGCCAGCGGAGCCGCTGTATTGAAATTCGCTGCACTATGTCCATATCGTTGTAAAGCTCATAGAGCTCATCGTT
>NW_016158127.1:34123-34232 GCF_001687245.7 Rhagoletis zephyria
TCGGAGAGGACTTTTCCAATTCTGACGGAGATGGTGGTATTGCTCAACGTCATTTTACACAGCCGTATGAGTTTTGAGGGGATACCAAATTCAGACATAGCGGCGTATA
>NW_016158127.1:34434-58511 GCF_001687245.7 Rhagoletis zephyria
GTGGGTGGTCTTTCATACAATACGCTCGATAAGACCTTGTAACCTATGCTTAGAAGGCTGATCCCGCGGTAGTTGGCGCGAATGGCGGGGTCACCTTTCTTGTGGATTGGGCAGAGCACACTTAAATTCCAGTCGTCGGGCATGCGTTCATCTGACCATATTCTGCACAAGAGTTGATGCATGCACCTTATCAACTCCTCGCCGCCGTACTTGAATAGCTCAGCTGGCAGGCTGTCAGCTCCAGCGGCTTTGTTGTTTTTCAGCCGCGTTATTGCTATACGTACCTCGTCATAGTCAGGCGGTGGAACGTCGACTCCGTCATCATCGACTGCGGGCTCGGGTTCTTCTTCTCCACAACTTTCCGTGCTGCTACCATTTAGTAGGGCGGAAAAGTGTTCCCTCCATAATTTAAGTACGCTCTGGACATCAGTTACTAGGTCGCCATTATTGTTCTTACAGGAGTGCGCCCCGGTCTTTAAACCTTCCGTAAGTCGCCTAACTCTCTGGTAAAATTTTCGGGCATTCCTCCTGTCGGCCAGCATTTCAAGCTCTTCGCACTCACGTATTTCTGCCTCTCTCTTCTTGTTGCGGCAAATACGTCTCGCTTCCCTCTTCAGATCCCTATAGCGGTCCCACATAGCGCGCGTTGCGCCCGATCGCAGCGTGGCCCTGTAGGCGGCATCTTTTTTCTCTGCAGCTTCCTGACACTCCTCATCGTACCAGTTGTTCTTTCGGGCTCGCTGAAATCCGACTACTTCTTCGGCGGCGGTACTTAATGAGCGGGAAATGTGGTTCCACTGCTCGCATATGTCGGTTTGTTGAAGAGTGCTCTCTGAGAGCAGGTGTGAGAGTCGAGTAGCGAAAGCGCTGGCTGTCTGTTGTGATTGCAGCTTTTCGACGTTAAGCTTTCCTTGCATATTTGGGCGCACATTTTTTGCTGCACAGAGGCGGGTGCGTATCTTGGCTGCAACAAGATAGTGGTCCGAGTCGATGTTTGGGCCTCGGAGTGTGCGTACGTCTAAAACACTGGAAGCGTGCCTTCCGTCTATCACAACATGATCGATTTGGTTTCTCGTTTTTCGATCCGGAGACAGCCAGGTAGCTTGATGGATCTTTTTATGCTTGAACCTAGTACTGCATACTACCATGTTTCGGGCCCCGGCGAAGTCGATCAGCCTCAATCCGTTGTCGGACGTTTCGTCGTGGAGGCTGAATTTTCCGACGGTGGTTCCAAAGATCCCTTCTTTGCCCACCCTGGCATTGAAGTCGCCAAGCACGATTTTGATATCATGACGGGGGCAGCGCTCGTACGTGCGCTCCAAGCGCTCATAGAAGAGATCCTTGGATGCCTCATCCTTCTCTTCCGTCGGGGCATGGGCGCAGATGAGCGAGATGTTGAAGAATCTCGCTTTGATGCGGATTGTGGCTAGACGCTCGTCCACCGGGGTGAACGACAGTACTCGGCGACGGAGTCTCTCTCCCACCACAAATCCAACTCCGAATTTGCGCTCCTTTACATGGCAGCAGCAGTAGACGTCGCAAGGCCCCAGACATTATTTGCCTTGCCCCGTCCAACGCATTTCTTGGATGGCGGTGACGTCAGCTTTTGTACTTACGAGAACATCAACCAGCCGGGCAGAGGCACCTTCCCAATTAAGGGTCCGGACATTCCAGGTGCATGCCCTCAAATCATAGTCCTTTAAACGTTTGCCGTGGTCGTCATCATAAGGGGGGGTCTCAGCCAAGGCTTTGCCTTGCTTCTTCACTGGAAGTGGTGTTTACGTGGCCGGTCCCAAGCCCAGCGCACAACCCATTGCTGGGACGGCGGTGGTTTCGCAATCAAATACACGTTTATATAGCGAGCCGCTTGCTCCAAGCACACACCCGCTTGCAGCCGCACCTACTGGTGAACAGACGCTGCAGACTTCAGTGAGCCCTTAAACCGAATAAGTCGGAGTGGCCCCACCGAAGCTCCCTCTCTTTCTGCCGTGACCCAAGGCTCCACTCGGATTGGTTACCGCATCTCGCACATGGGTTGCTCACGTTGTCCAGAGTGCGCGAACGAGGACGCAAGAGTCGGGATTGAGTATAGCCATGCAACTGTAACTGCATACCCAGCGCAATGACTACACCCCATTGCACTGGACATTGCTTCCGGCTTATCTCCGGGAGTGCATCATCTCACATGGCCATGCTTGTGCGCACACTGGTGGTGACCAGACCATGTCTCTTCACAAGGGCACCCCTTTCGCCAGATTTACGCTGCTTCCTCTGGCCATGACTACCAGGCATAGATCCCCGNCATGCTTGTGCGCACACTGGTGGTGACCAGACCATGTCTCTTCACAAGGTCACCCCTTTCGCCAGATTTACGCTGCTTCCTCTGGCCATGACTACCAGGCATAGATCCCCGAGCTGCACTGCGTTTAGCACATCTTGCTAAATCCGGATCCTCACGCTGAAACTTGCCTAGTGTTTCCACATCTCGCTCTTCCACCGACGTCAACGTCATTGACCGGACATATGTAATTTCAACCTTGGCGTACGGCTTAACTGCTTGCCTTTGCTTCCTTTGCAAAGCACGACTTTTTCCTGTATACATCGAAGCACACCTACTTCTTTCACAGCCGCCTTCATTTCCGGCTACCGGCGTATCACGATTGCAACGTGGTTCTGAGCAGCGCTGCCACAGACAAATTTTTGTTCCTACCAAAATTTCCTACCATAACCAACCAAAACCTACCAAACATTTTTTTGAGTTTTAATATTTTTTTTCAACGTCAAATTTGTTAAAAACATAGTTAACATAAACTAGTAAAACCAAAACACAACTAAATTAATAAAAACAAGTTAAATGGGTATAACGATTCACTTTACTGTACAGACTTATCCATATGTACATATGTCTCTTTACACATACATACATATCATCACTAGATACGAATAAAGACGCGAGCTCAAAAGTTGATAGCGAAAAAAGAGGCGTAAAAAAAATTCGATGAAGAAAGACTCTTAACATAGGTGACGGCAAATAAAGCCGCGTTAACCTCTTTGAAAGCGAAGAAAGACCCATAAACTTATGTCCGCGGTCAACTATATTTTCGAGTGCAACAGTATTCCCCAGAACTCCCCAAAGAGTTTTTCCGGGCTCTTTATTCGTGTTTAGTGACGATATTATTATTATTACGTCGAGGATACCTGCGATGCGACCTAAGAAGATATATTGTGCTAAATCAAAATTGTAATCACCCCAACCTTAGGCTATTTAAAAAGCTCAGCACTTTAGATGAGGCCATGTTCCAATTTTTAGATGGAGAAGGCAATCATTCTCCAAGGTGTATCAATCTACGATTCATGCTTCGTGGACAGGCACATAGAATATACTCTGGGGTTTCTTTCACCAGCCGACAAACCCTACAGTCCGTCTCTACAGAAAGACCCATTTAAGTAAAACCGTACGTTAACTTGCAGTGTGCTGTCAGGTTGCCAGTAAGAGTTCTAAGTTCAAGGTGTCTTTCGGAGTTCCTGCTGGAAAGAGTTATGCATATCTTTGATTGCCTTATTCCCTTTGACTTCCGCCAGTAGGCAGAAATTTGAGATTATTCCCAGCTGGCTCCTAAGTAAGTGTATCCTTTAGATGTGCCACAGATAGGCTAGGGACCATGCAAACGCATTTGGCCTTCACGTTTTGCGAGACAGTCAGCCCTTTCGTTGCCTTCAAGCCCCTCATGCGTGACGCTATTGTGGGCTCGCAGGTGGTTCAAGGGTTTACAAGCCTCGATGCCGTTTTAAAAGACTCTAAGGCCTTTAACGCTGCCTGAATGTCCGACATAATATTTATTCTGGCCTCATTTGCCTTCTACGATGACATTCACGAACACAGACTTCGATTGGGAAGACTTCTGCCTGAAATATGGTTGAGTACGAGCCAATTGGCAGATTTTTCTGGAATCTTGGTCCAAGTACGCCATAAATTATATCGCTAACTAAAAGTGAAAGGTGCCAAGTCCATTTTTTTAAGTTTAGTGTTTGATGCACGTAATACGAAACTACATCGATTTTTCGTCTCTCCTGAAAAATTTCTGAAAATGGACTTGGCACATTTTCACCCTTAGGTCACCATATATGGATGTCCGTATTGCATATTGGCAATAATAAGCTATACGTTTGTACTTAGGAATCAGGTATATTTACATGTTTGTGGCCGCCATTATACGAACGCGCCGGTGAAATATTTGTGTAAAAAGGTTGCTAATATATTTGGATATACGTACATATTTTCTCTTTTTCGCAAATAACTATACCTACCAAAATCCAATCAAGCTTACCAACCTACCAAATGGAAAAAAACTTACCAGTTTTGGTAGGAAAATCCCATGTTTGGCAACACTGGTTCAGAGGCTTTCCTCCTGCCGGAAACACTGCCTGGCTTGTCATGACCACTTACTTTTTGTGACTTCTCTTCTTCACTAAGCTGGCGGAACCGTCACGCTTTTCCTGTATCGGTAAACCGCTTCCTTCTCCTGATGAAACCACTCCGTCTCCATCATTGCCAACCTCTGGCCAACTAGCCGCTTCTGCTGTTGGTGGAATCTTCGGGGCTTCGTCTAAGATCAACCGTCTGCTGCAGTACTGGTTGTCGCAACCAACCCTAAGTGGCACTTTCCTGTCGCGGTAGGTTAGGATCATTGCTTGGAGGCCAATCTTCTTGCCTTGGCCATATAGGAAGTCCACGCCGCAGATGACTTAATCCACAATATCAGCCACTATAAACTTGGTGTACGAGGCCACGTCCCCGATTATTACCTCGCATAGTACTTTTTCTATCACTTGGGTGCGCTCACCAGTTGCTGTGTGCAGCTTTGCTTCAGGTAGTGCCTTCACATACCAAGTGGCCAAATCGGGTCGAATAATGGAATGTGACGCTCCAGTATCCACTGTCAGCACTCGCTCTTGTCCATTCACGCATCCACCTACAGTGAGGTTTGCTCGCTTTTCTGCCAAATTGCGAGACGGAGATTATGGCGCACTAAATTGCGGAAGCCAGCGCGCCTATTCCTGCTGGCTCGTTTTAGTTTAACGACTGAGTGGAGTTCATCTCCTTCATCCCTGCGTTTGCGTCTGCTGAATTGTTGAACCCAGTGGAACTTGCGCTGCAAGCGCGCGTGAAGTGGCCTCACTTTTCACATTTAAAACATTTGCCAGAGCCATGCTTTTTCCGGCCCAGCAGTTGGATTATCTTCCTTAGCATTTCATTTGTCTCGTCGGGTGTTTCCATTTCCACTCGATGGGCTTTGTAGGCTGGTCTACTTAGGAGCGCTGCCTTTTCCCGTGTCTGAGCATACGAGACAGTTTCCTCAAATGTTGGCTTTAAATTTGCATACGTCTCTCGCTTGATATACATGTTCGCATTCCGCTGATGAATCTCTGGATTTTTACCCTTTCGAGGTGCTCACCAGATGCGTCCCCAATCGCCAAGTGGGCATTTCCTGTAGTCTCGTTGGATTTTTGGCAGCGATTTTTCAGGTCCATCTGGCAGATCTGTCTCCTATGCTCGCTACCATAGCGTCTTCGCACTGCACCCATTAACGCATCATAACTGTTCCTTTCACAGTCAGGAATAGTCTGCAAGATTTCCGCTGCAGGTCCTTTTAATGCAACGAACAGCGCAGCGGATTTATCCTCCATAGTCCAATGGTTTGCTATAGCTGTCTTCTCGAACTGTAGCTTAAAGATCTGGAAAGGAATCGTGCGGTCAAAGGATGGAGTAATTGCGATACGTGTGTTATCTGTGCTTGTAGCTGTGACGAAATATCTGACGATAGCTGCGACCTCTGTGCCTCCATTATCTGTAACACGCGTATATCCTGTGCTTCCTGCTGTGTTTCCACCTTGCTTCCAATCTTGATGACATCTGTGAAATGACATCCAGTAGCGTGTTCATGTTGACTGTTGATGAACCTGGAGCCTTTTGCTGTTCTTCAACCTTCCCGGATGACTGCTGCACATCCTTCGACTTACAAGCAGACTCATCCTTCTGTTCGTCCTTCGTGGATGTCGCGTCTTCCTCACGATGGAAGTCGTATTGGTCAATGTCGATGCCTTCCTTTTCCATAGCCTCTCGCAACGGGATAGTAACTCCACTTTTCTTCCGGTGGTTGCTCAATTTCGCTTTTCTAACTCCTGTTTGAGTTCCTCGATATTTAGGTCTTGAAGTTTTGCCATTTTTGGAAGTTTGTCCCCTGAAATTTATTTAACAATCTTATTTCTGACACCAATTGTTACGATTATCCTTGAATACTTGACGGATTTAGCAAAAATCGCTCGGTTCGTATCGCTGGATTGTTAAATAAATGCTCGCGATGACCAAATTGCAGTACAATTAACTTTATTGTACAACAAATAATTTACTATACTCGCCAATGCAATAACAACACTTTAAAATACTCGTTAAAGCAATTACAATGCTTTACCAAACTTGATAACAAAATTTATCTCTGTTGCACAGCTTGCTTGTAGCTTGCTAATTCGCAACTGACTGAGAAGAGAGCTTCTGCTGTTGTAGCGGCCTTATATACCTGTGCTCGCACCCGTGGTAGCTCTAGAACATTCTGCCGTCTATCTCTCATTCTCTCGCTGTTCGCAGTATTCATCCACTTGACGTTTCTCTCTGTCGAATATTCTACGTCATGCGGCACAATTCGGTATTCGGCACAGTACTTTAAAATAGGAATGCACAGAAGAGGTGCACGCATTCGACGTCGTGGGCAGTGCGAGCTCGCGAAAGTGCTTGCCGGGGGAAGTGAGCTGTACGGTGATGGCAACGTATACATATTAACCACTACACACTTATTTTCAAGTAGAAATGCGCGTATGTATGTGTACTTTCGCGACAACTGAGCCAGTGAGGTATCAGGGCACCAGAAAAATCCTATTTTTCCATAACAAAAGCGCTAAGTTTTTATTATCATGTTTAACAATTTTTGGATTCAGTAAAAAGTGTATATACATATGTATTTACACACGTTTTTATTAATAAATTAATTTAAATACATTTATAACATAGTAGTATGTATAGTGTATACATACATATGTACTTATGCAGTGGCGTGTTTAAACTTAAAAAAACATCACTAGATAACGCACCAAGCATTAAATTCCACTCGCTTAAGCACTCCTTAAATGACGTAATACACGCAAAGCAACAACACAAACTCGGCTATTTATCCGAGCTCAGTCAGGTCGATTAAAAATACGCGACCTGAAGGGTAGTGTTGGTAAGTGAAAAATGAAGCTATCCCGTTTCCAAAGACCTGCTCACTCCGTGCACAGGCCTGTCACAGAGCAATAATAAACAACACTAAAGGATATTATTCATAGGTATTGTCTTCCCAGAGAGTTTTTCTTCACATGGAAATTCGTGCTCCTTTATTCTTATCCATTTTTCTAAGTGCTGCGAACTAAATTTAAGACGTTCGTAGCAAAAATGTTATGAAAAAATCCCCCTACGCTCCTTGGAAAAATTACAGTGACCCAAATATAAACTGGGACGCGAAATTTTAGCAAGTTTTGGATATTTTTCTTTAGTATATTTAATGTTTATAATTTTTTATGAAAATATGACTTATTAGTTAATACACACCATATGAACCCAAGTTTGGGACTTTGTGGAAAAATTATGAAATTTCACCAAAATTTTTAACTATTTAGTCAGCATCTTTAGAAAAAATTATAGTATGCAGTTTTGTAGTCTTATTAAATTGTAGTCATGAGGTATGAAGTTGAATGCTTACTGCTGATTTTTAGCATTTTTTAATGACGGTGTTACGAATTTTTTGTCATACAAAGTATGTTCGACAAGTTTTTTGTATGTAAAAAAATGCGCAAGACCGTCAACGAAAAAATTGGCAAAAATCAAAGGTAAATGCTAGGTACTTTAAATTTTACTTTATTATACTAAACTTTTAAATATCTAGAACGTGTGTGAATCGGTAACAAAGTTCTCGGCGTGTAAATTTTTTACAACTATGAGGTGAATAAAATTTCATTAGCTCATGAGGCTAGTGAAATTTTTGACAAATGCATAGAAAATTCTGACNTATTTTTTACAACTATGAGGTGAATAAAATTTCAGTAGCTCATGAGGCTAGTGAAATTTTTGACAAATGCATAGAAAATTCTGACAATCGCAAAGATTGTTGATGTGTGTAATTTTTCGTTAAATAAAAGCTTACATTGATGAATTGTAATCAATGATGGCAGATGTTTTCTTAAAATATTAATTTCACTTCAATTTGCAATATTTTATTCCGCATAAATTTGCGGTTATCAAAAATTTACTGTTATCAAAAAATGTTTCATTTCACACAGCAGATTGGCAAAACTGTCTCAACATAGTAAAAATATTATTCAGCAGCTTTCTCCATAGAAATTTGTTACCGACTCACACACGCCCCTAATTACAAAATTAAAAATTTTGGTGAAAATTTGCAGAATTTTCATAATGTTTTCACAAAGTATGAAGTATCGCGTCCCAGTTTATATTTGGGTCATTATATATGTGCTTAAAATAAAAATCGTTGAAATTGACCCAGTATTTGAAGACTTTTCGGATTAGAAAAAAATGTCTNTAAAACTGTCTCAACATAGTAAAAATATTATTCAGCAGCTTTCTCCATAGAAATTTGTTACCGACTTACACACGCCCCTAATTACAAAATTAAAAATTTTGGTGAAAATTTGCAGAATTTTCATAATGTTTTCACAAAGTATGAAGTTTGGATTAAATGGTATTTTTTAAGTAATTATTTTCATAAAAACGAATAAACATTAAATTAACTAAAGAAAAATAGCCAAAACTTGCTAAAATATCGCGTCCCAGTTTATATTTGGGTCATTATATATGTGCTTAAAATAAAAATCATTGAAATTGACCCAGTATTTGAAGACTTTTCGGATTAGAAAAAAATGTCTTTCAGTTGTATAATATGTATGTAACACAGTTCGACATGACAAATATCTCCGAGATAAGTCTTTCCATTTCTATTAGATTTTGGGTCGCTAAATTTGTAAAAATGGAAACTTATGTATATAAATTTTAAGAAAATATTGCAAATAGCAAAATCGTCTAAAAACGGCTAATTTTTTGGCAAAGTGGCTAACAATTCGTCTGCCAGCTAAACCGAATTTTCTTTGGCTGTTTGCTTTCGCAACTGGCTAAATCTAGCCCAAAACGGCTAAAATCGCAACACTGCATCCATGCTCAAACAGTAATGCCAGACCAAGTATTGAGTAAATGCACTATGTATATTTTTCTTTTAAAGCAAAAGTTCTAATTGGCAAGGGGATTGATTTTTGGGTTTTACATAGAACACTGATAAGATTCACAATCTTATCTTAGGATTTAATTAATATTATCAACATTTTATGTAGATGAATATATTTGTGTTCGTATGAAATAATAGCTTATGTCGGGAGGCTGGCCTTAGTATAATGTACACTGAAAATAAAATCTGCGTAAATATAACGAAAACTTGCGTACATCTTACGAAATTTTTCGTAATTTTGAGTCACGAAAGCTTTCGTTGATTGTACAAAACCGTTTTCGTACATACTACGAAAATATGAGACATCAGACCTCTAGTACATTTTACGAATGTATTCGTACTATTTACTAATGAATTCAGTACTATTTCTTAGTTTTTTACGAAATTTTTGTAAAATGCACAGAAATAAATCGTATATTTAACGAAATTATTTTCGTAAAATCTGCGCTTGTTTCATAGAATGTGCTTTCATTCTCCACACTGTAAAAAACATATTACGAATTATAACACACCACTTTTATTTTGTTTTTATCATTAATTTTAAGCATTTATGTTTAACAAAATGTTTTGCAAAAACGCTTAACATTAATGATTAAAATATAATGAAAGTGTTGTGCTATAATTTGAGTCATGTTTTTTATAGTGTTAATATTAAAAGCAATCATACATTCTACGAAAGAAGTTCAGATATTACAAGTTTAACTACCGTAAATATAAGTTTTACCTACATTTTCTGACTACACTGTAGTCTTCTATTTATATGCATACGAATGGGTTCTATACTACATATTTTTTTATTGTTTAGGCTTCATTCAATAAAGTATATTGATGCAAAGTGTTAAACTGTGCGACTCAACAAAACTAAATATAATAAGACTAGCAGACTCGGCGAACTTCGTCCCGCTCAAAATTAATTTTTTATTGGAACATTTGGTCCAACGTTTTCGCCAGCAATTCACGTTCAAGTTTGGTTTTGTGGTCGACAGAAGGCATATCCTCATTCCTCATTCATCAAAGCATATCCTCAGTATCAGTATTAGGAGTAATTTAACTTTGATCCCTGGCGCCTCCGAATCGACTATTTGTAGCAATAACTCGGCTTCAGTGCCACTAAAAGATATCATTAAAATCGTTTCGGTCGTTTAGGAGGAGTTAAGCCACCATACTGATACTCTTCGGAATTTTTTCCCATACAAACTCTCACGCATTCGTTATACGGAGACAAAGCGCAATATCATCAGCGAAACAATTTTCAAAAATCAGGTATCTTATAGCCATTAAAAACTTGCACTTTATGATACTGAAATTGAGTGAACTATAAAACAGCATACTCAAAATTTGGTGCCATTTGAGCAAAATGAACTATATTTCTATAAAAAATTAGCAAAAAAATTTATTATGAAAAAGAAAAAAAAACACTCTATTCTGGGTGTATATATTTACAGATAGGTAAACGTTACAATATGTTTGGAAAGCGCCATGTCCCTTTTCCAGTAGCCAAAAATCTGTATACCAATTTCCAGCACACTACCACATATACTTTCAGAGATATACGGCATGAAAAATTCGTTATGCCAAACTCCCTTAATATACCGAAAGTCTGAGTAGGTGTCCAAAATTTCAAAAAATCGGTACAGCCGTTCACCAGATCGCCTCTTATAAAAAGAAGGAACTTCTCTTAATATAATTAGTGTAGGTGACACAGGGCAACACCGATTTTGATGTGGCAAATGTTGAAGCCGGTTTTGATACGCCTTTTTGTGCTGATTCTTGAAAAGTTTTTTGAGATAGAGCGTTTTCGAACTGGCTGCCGAGATAGGTCGATCTTCCACTCAGCCATCGATATGTATGTATAATTTCAAAAAAATTGGGAGAGTTGATCGATAGTCCTACTAAACTATCGATATTTTCGATAGTATATGTAAAAACTATCAATGAGTATTGATAGTCTAAAAAAATTGAAACTATCGATACTATCGATAGTGCTATCGATAGTTTGACAACTCTATTTCTTTACTAGAGCTTCTCAAATATTAAAAAAAAAACGCCATTTTTTTGACACTTTGACCACGTTTTTTCTTAAAATCTGGAGCTGAAGCAAAAGTATACATACATATGTATCTTTTCCTGTCATAAATATATCGATGGTCCTCTACAATAACGACACAATTCAAAATTCAAAAAATAAAAACTCGTACTATTGTTAAGTTGCTCATGTCTTTAATCGTTGTCTTATTCATGTATAATCTTTACTACTTACTTTAGTTAGAATCAGACATGGATTAGTGATTTGAGCCTCTTAACAGTAATAAGGGATTCGATTTTTTGAATTATGAGTTGTGTCGTTATTGCAGAGGAATAACAATATGTGAATTCATATATTTCGATAATGAAATAAATTCGAGCATAAATTTCAGCGCCACCTGACGGAAAATTTTTCTCGAAAGGATTCTTTTTCCTGATATACATACACATAATACATATTTTGAATCTGAGGATAATCGGAACATAAACCCGATTTTTAGTAATAACTCGACTAAAACGCCACCTGGCGGCTCTTTTTTCAATGGTATTGTTTTTCCTATTGTCAACACATAACTCGAATATGAGACGAATCGGACCATAAACACGATTTTTAGTAATAACTCGACTCCAACGCCCCCTGGCGGCTCTTTGTTTGCAATGGTATTGTTTTTTCTATTGTCAATACATATCTCAAATATGAGGCGAATCGGACCATAAATACGGGTTTTAATAATAACTCGACTCCAGAGCCGCCTAGAGGTTGTTTTAGCTATTCTGCTATTCGGAAGGTAGACAATTTCAAAAAACCCAATTATCATAAAAATCGGTCCAGCTGTTCTTGAGTTATAAATGGTGTAAGTAACACGACTTCGTTTTATATATATAGATATAAAATATGAAAGAATATAAAAAGTACTGGTTTTACTTTCATAAACATTATAACATTTTTATGTAGAGGTACTTGACAGATTCGCAGCTTCATCGATGTTTGTTTCCTTGACGACCATAAATTAAAGGAAGGTTACAAGGCGTCTGAAGAGCAAATTTCAGTGAAAAATCATATATATACTTACTTTTAATTTCATTAAGTAGTGCTCCTGGCTTAGGCTTGCCGTTGATAGTAACTGATGAAATTGCCTATTTATCAAGTCCCACATAGCAGCGCGAGGCGCAGGGTGGGCGATGTTATAAACATTGTATGCTTAAAAGCATAGTATATCCACAATATTTAATTCTGTATTGTATTTTTATCCAGCAAATCCCTTTTTAAAACTTTAAAAATTATATTATACATCTCACAGCAGCCAACAAATAATTCCGCAATGCCACGCGATACATAAAAATATGATGAAATATTGAACTGCCAGTAATTTAGTATATTGTACGAAAATATTCGTCTGTTGTACGAATTTAAAAAAACATGTTTATGCATTAGTACTGTATACGAAAGTATACACTAGATTGTACGAATACAGAATAGAAGATTTCGTAAATTTTAAAAACATACATAAATAAAATACGAATGCATTCCTACAATATACAAAACTATTCGTACAGAGATTTGTTCAGTGCTTTGCGAATGGGTTTCGTAAAAAAAATGCCTTACGAAAGTCCTTTCGTTATATATACGTATGGTTCGTAGAATCTTGTTTCGTGAGTTCGTATTATGAACGAAAGTTTCGTAAATTGTACAAAAACCAAGACTACGAAAGTTTTTCGTAGCACTTTTACGAAATTTTTAGTGTACTATTCCCTATGTATATTCTTTAAACCACAAGGAATTTTTGTATGAGACTTTATAAGAATATTGACTTGCTTTACGTTTATTTGCCAAGAGTTCTTCAACGACTCGGCGTCAGTGAGTCATTCGCAATCGTATGCTGCGAATAGTTCATTACACTAAAGCCATTCTTCCGACATAAGCTACTATTCTATAAAAACACAGATATGTATACTTCCTAATCAGTGTTGCCGTTTTAGCCCTTTGGTGGCTAGATTTAGCTACCACATACTTTTTTTGCCACATAAATTTAAAATTGCCCCTGGCCCTTTTTTAGCCCTTTTTAGAATTTATTCATACTTGGTATGAAAAAGTTGTATATGCTTAATTTGTTTTTTTTTTTTTTTTGCATTTATGTAAGAGATGAACTTTTAAACTAAGAAAGACTGATATATAGTGTTATATAAGCATTATAGCGAACGTTGGATTTTTTTTTTTTGATATATGAAAGTCGTGAAAATGAACATAACGCTAATTTATTTATTTATTTATTAAATGAAAAATAATAGTACAATTATTATTTCACACAAAAAGGAGCACTAGCTGCAAGGGCTTAAGGTTTTGAATTTACATATGCACATGTATGTGTGTACTCCCATGGTAAAAATTAATACATATTTTGTTCTATTGAACTATTGGTTTTACACAACATAGGGATAGCGGTAATTTCAACATAGGCTCGGCTGAAAATTCTTAAATACTTAAAGGCTGTTTTCAGCTCTCAAGAAATACGAAAAATTCATATAAAATGACGCTCAAGAAATGGCAAAGAAATTTTCTTCTATCAGAATTTGTAAAATCGGTTCGCAGCTCTCAAAAAAATGCTTGTATATTTATATCTTCAAGAAAATTTACAGCAAAAGCAAAGTACCTTTTAAAGCAGCAGAAATAATAAAAAATAGTTCTTGTGATTTTTCTTAAGAGCTGGATTCCAAGCATTAATTGGAAAACGGAACTCTTGACTCACCTTCGACAATGAATGGGGGAAGAAAATGATCTTCGGTTCGATAACTTAGCCGTTCTGCAGTATAACGGAGCCCTCGTTATTCTATGTATTCTATCTTGATTAGGGGTATTCTCGAAGTTTTTCAAAGCCCTTACTTGGTAAACCTTTGAGAATACCTCTATTGTTAATTTCAAATCCAGCCCATTCTCGAATAAAATTTTTATGAAAGGGAGCTAATCTTTCCTTAGAGAATGAACATTTGTTTTTAATTTTCTACATTTGCATTTCATTCAAAAGTAAAGGGATTTATAAATATACGCGCCAAACACTTTATATTTGCTTTTAAAAGCTTTATATACTTCAGTTTTTTTGCTATAAATATGTAATATGTAATTTACGCTTGTAGAAGTAAACTAATTGCAAGTTTATTTAAAAACCTGCTTTAAAAACGCTTGTTAAACATGTTTCAACTATTAAAAGCAGTGTCTATTCAATCTACAAATAGGAAGAAGTCATAAAAGCAAAGCATTCTAATTTTTATTAACTTTTCTCGTTTTCTTTAAAAATACTTGAAAGTTCGAGTATTATCGATAATTTTTTGCAAATATGAGTACTGGCATCAATTCTTTTTTAGAGTATTCAATGTGAGTACAAGTATAGATATTTTCTAAAAAGTTCTATCACTACTGATATATATACATATATGTATTGTATGTTCCATACGCTTTTATAAATACATACTGTAAAAGTGTTGGGACTGTTATCTGTTAATGACTTAACTATAGTCTAAAATAGATAAGTTCACGGCCCTTAATATGCTAAATTTGTTAAATGACCCATCAAGTCGATTGACCGTGTATGTTCTTGTGGTGTGATCAGGGTTCGGAAATTCTCACTCATATTCTCTCACGTTCGCGATCGATAATATTCCAAATCAAATTTTGCATTCTTTTATCGCGAGTGAAAAATGCAAACAAATTTAACATCTCTCACATTCGGAATGCAATCGACAAAAAAATGTCCGCTGCTTTCCATTCGCGATCGAAAAAAGCAAAGAAATTTCTTCTCACTCGAATATGAGAAGTCCGAGCATTGCCAATGTCGGCCTCTCATAAATGAGAAAAACGATGCAAATAATCCATTCGCGATCACTCACAACCAGTGTTGCCAGGTTTCGGGCATGACAAAACGTCCCTCTTGGTCTGAAAAAACGTCATTTCCTACCCAAAAACGTCTTTTCTATGTATGCACACAGAATTGTTCTTATTAAACTTTTATTGTAGACAAAGGTACATTTGTACGAAGGTATATTAAAATGTCATTTTGACAGAGCACATTTAAAATTCATTAGTGGTATTCACCAAAGTGAGCAAGTGGCGTGGCACTCTGGTAAAATAGCAGATGAGCTCAAGCAACGACTGTTGACAACAATTTGGTGAATACCACTATTTTAAACTGGTTTGTGATCATTAATATAAAAATCATGTTATACATACACTTGTGATCAGCTGATTAAGTCATCAATATTTTGATCGATTTTGGCTGCTTTTCTTTTGTTTATTTAACTTTTATTATTTTTTTCATAAAAGCCTACCTCATTATATAACTAACACAATATAAATCCACATTTCAAAATTATAAAAAATTATAAAAAATGAGAAGTTTCAGCTAGATTTTCAAGTTTTTAATCAGATTTTTTAGAACTTTTTTGAGGATGTGGTTTGATAGCCCATTAAATTCCAGGGCAAGTTTTAAGTTGCTAAAGAATCGCGTTGATTTTTAATATTTCTTTTCTTGTAGACATTTGGTAAGGTGGTCGGTTGTCGAAAATGCTAAATTACGTTCTGCTAAGAAGGAGCATAGTGCTTTTGCGAGCGTGCGTGTTGCAATAGATCAGCTCTTCCTGATTTGGCTTTTAATATGCCATTGCAAACATTGTAATAAGCTTTGTAATCTCAAGTATTTACACAACCAGCCTTTGAACGCGGGATCATATGTGTCCAAAGAATAAATATATTTTGAGGCACCTGCTGCAAAAGCTTGTAAAGATTTATTAAGAAAATAATTCAAAATCAGTTCTACTTACAAGATTTAGTAACAAATTTGCCGAAAGTGTGAGCGTAAGTACTTACTCTACAAGCAAATAGTACGCTATACATTGAATATATTGTGCATAGAGAAAAATTACTGGGAAGTTAAAAAACGTCAATTTTTACAAAAAAACGTCCAAATGACGGTAAAAACGTCAACCTGGCAACGCTGCTCACAACAGCTTATAGCGATAAACTTATCGCGAAAAGTTTTCAACGACGTTGTATGCAGGGTTGCCACTGACGAAAAAAAATATTTACTATCCGCTTGAAAAAAATCTACCAATTGTGGAAAGTATGTACCAACAATTTTTTTTAATTTTATTTTAATGAAAACTAGTTTTGTTATTTTTTCAGTTAATTCCATATGAATTCAAATTGTGTTTAAGGAACTCTTTATTTAAGAGATCATATTAATGGCATCTTCTCAGTTTCCTTCAACCAAAAAGTATACAAAAAAAAAATTATCAATTGATAAAAAATAACCCACTTGTAGTTAGCATTTTTGCGGGATTTCTATGGAATATATAACCTGTAGTTAGCTACAAAAAGCTGACTTGAAACTAGTTGACAAGTAATGCAGAAGTAATTAAGGAGATTGTTTTCTTTAAACGCGTTTCTATTTAAGTATCTTGCACTTCGCTAATACTTTTTCGAACTGAGGACAAATAAAAGGAACATCGAAGTTACATATTATCATTTTGAAGTTATGTCTGAGGGAGTTGGAATATGGGACCACCTACAGCAGAATATGTAAACAAATATGAAATATAATAAAATAAATAAAGTAAATAAAAATAAAAATATTCAACAATTTTTATGAGCTTGAGGCCGTTTTAAGTGAAAAACTTAATGTGGAAAAGCAACAATAATTTGAAAAAAATGGTAGAAGTGATAGCTATTTCGGAAATCCCCACATTTCCTCGTCAGACTTCTTTCAGTAGGATTCGAACCGACGATCACCACTGACTCAGCCAGTTGCCTACTCACTGTACTAAGTTTGCCTTGCTAATTCTTGTTGCTTATTTTCCACTATTTCACTTTGCTAAGCCAACTACAATCAAGCGCAACTATTCCGCTGCAATTCACTTGATCATGTGGTTGTTGGTTTTGTTGGTTTTTGTTAATATTTCTATTATTAGAATTTTTAACTTTTAGGTGTGCTCGTCCTTAAGTTATTTGTTATTTGTTATTTTATGGTCTTATAACAATTATATTCAACAATTTTTATGAGCTTGAGGCCGTTTTAAGTGAAAAACTTAATGTGGAAAAGCAACAACAATTTGAAAAAATGGTAGAAGTGATAGCTATTTCTGAAATCACCACATTTCCTGGTCAGACTTCTTTCAGTAGGATTCGAACCGACGATCACCACTGACTCAGCCAGTTGCCTACGCACTGTGCTAAGTTTGCCTTGCTAATTCTTGTTGCTTATTTTCCACTATTTCACTTTGCTAAGCCAACTACAATCAAGCGCAACTATTCCGCTGCAATTCACTTGATCATGTGGTTGTGGGTTTTGTTGGTTTTTGTTAATATTTCTATTATTAGAATGTTTATCTTTTAGGTGTGCTCGTCCTTAAGTTATTTGTTTTTTGTTATTTTATGGCCTTATAACAATTATACTCAACAATTTTTATGAGCTTGAGCTAAATATAAAAATAAAAAAAAATATGAAAAATATTTTGTTTTTCCTATTGATATTTTATGTTTAAGAGTAGTTAATTACAAGTTAGTTACATCAAATGCAGAGGTAACCACCCTTGGCTATTTCACGGCTATCGCCATGGAAATATAGTTAGCTTTCGTCAAAGAAAATATACAGATAAAAAGTGACTTTTAGCTCCTTCCTAATCAACTTATAGTTAGCTCCATTTCCTGTAGGGTATTTACTGAACAGTAGCTAAGCGTTGGCTTTACTACGACCTTGGAAAGACGAAAAAATTTACTTGTGAGCCTTTTAGCCTGAAGTATGTATGTATGTATGTGGATACAATATTGCCGCAGCTTTCTACCTATCTTTTGTTTATTTTCCACTAATAATAAGTATGCTTTAGAAATATTTACGGAAATAGAGCACATGATTTCGTCCATTTTAGAGTTGTAGCAGTGAATTTTTTTCAAACTGCATTTCGCTAAGTGCGGAGTTATGTGGTTTAGTTGGGATTTCCCTGAATCCAGATATTTCGTAAATACGTACGTTTTTCATAAAATTTTATTTTGTAAGAGTTTTGGGTGTGCACCTATATAAATAAGATAAACAATGCGGGTGCTCCATTCGCGATCACTCACAACAGCTAATCCTTAAAACTTGTTAGGGCGTTGTATTGAAGAGGGTTTTTTCGCTTTTCTAAGAAATTACGCTATAATTGCACGTATACATATACATTTAGGATACCGAGTGTTTTATTTTCGTTTACTTTATATTTTATTGAATTCTTTAAATGTAATACACACAGTACAATTTTGGTTTGGCAAAACTTATGTTAATCGCGGTGGCAGGCAAACAATCGCGGCGACGGTCGACAATGAATTGAATTTTATGTTCTTTGGCTATAGTTAGGTCAGCCATCATTGGCGTGCGCGTTAAGTTCGGTCAGTAGGGTTGCCTATATTTAAGGACAGTGTTACCGTATACTCGGACCCAATCCCACATTCGGCCCTCCTGACCGATCATTCGGCTCGTATGACGACACGCTTGGTGGCTCGACTGCCGGCTCCCTTTTTTTCATATATTCGGCGACTGTTGTAGTATTTCCGGGAGTTTCATGGTCACCTACCTTCCGTACCTCATATCTGTCGAGGCCCAAGACCTTCGTAATTTTGTAGGGGCCCAAAAACTTCGGCTTCAGCTTAAGACCAACACCGTATTGTGTTCGCTTAATGGCTACTAGCTCGTTGACCAGGTACTTCACCGCTTCCTTCCGCTTCTTGTTAAAAGATCGACGATTCTCCTGCTGGAGGGTAAAAAAACCGTTGGGATTATTATAATCTTGTTGATGCTTTCCTGTGCTTCCTTTCGCAACTCTTCCCGCTCAGTGTCCAACTCCTCGATTGCGGCGTCCTCTATGAGCTGCCGCAATTCAGGGATGGCGTTAACTCGCATCTCGACTCCTGTTAACAGCCTGAAGGGTGAGATTCTCGTGCTTCGCGGCGGCGTGCTATTGATGGCTTGTTGAACTCGCTCAAGGTGTTTGTACCACTGACTGGGATCGTCGACGCACATCTTCGCAAGCATCGGGATGATTATTTTGTGTATGCGCTCCACCTGCCCATTTCCTCTGGGGAAACCCGTGGCTACCAGGAGATGCTGTCCTTCCTTCGTGCTCGCAGTATTCTCTGAAGGAATTCGAAGAAAAAGCTGCGCCGCGATCCGAGATGATGCGTTTCTGATTGCCAAACGGTGCCGCCTGCCACTTCAACTGGTTTATGACGACATCTGCTGCCGAACACAAACTTTGAGAAGGCGTCCACTAAAACGAAGATGTAACTATATCGCTTCGACGTCATTTCCTTTGGTCCCAGATGGTCGATGTGGTAGGTCCCTAGTGGCCTACCTTCTTTGCTTATTGGAGCCAGATAGCCCCCCATAACTTACTCTCCGCAATGATGCACTCGACGCAACTCTTCACTATTTTCGCCCCTTTGGTAGACAACTGTGGGATGTAGAAAGTCTTCTCGAAAGTCTTGCGTCCTTTTCGGTGAGAAATGACCCTGGTTATGAGCGACTTTGATAATTTCTTCCTCCATCGACTCAGGCACGACAATCAGTTCCTTAATGGGGTCTTTATGCAATACCTGGTGCTTTATAAAAAAGTCCTCATATTCATCCTTCTCGCGTACCTTCATAACCGCCTTGATCGAGGGGTCCATCATCTGCGCTTGTTGCAGTCGGTGCTGCAATGAATCTTCCAACAGCAACAGGAAACTCGGCTTAAGGCGTCGACGTGTCTCATCTTGCTTCCGCTTCGGTGTTCGATTTCGTAGTTGAAATCTTGAAGGAATAACGCCCAACGGGTGACTCTTAATGGAGTGTCCCGCTTCCGCATCGTCATCGCGAACGCGTTACTATCCGTAACGATTTTAAATTTCAGCACCAGTAGATAGACACGCCACTTCTTGAGTGCCCCGACAATGGCCAGCACTTCCAGCTCGTAGGAATGATATTTTTCTTCAGTTTCTGTTGTTTTCCGGCTCATGTATTGTATGGGGTGGAACAGCTGATCGTCAGCATCCTTTTGGAGAAGGACTGCCCCATAACCATACATCGACGCATCCGTGTGCACCTCCGTCATCGCCTTGGGATTATATAACCGCAATACTGGAGCCTTCGCCAAGGCCGCCTTCAATTGTTTGAATGCCAGCAGCTGCTCTTCTTTTATCGTATACTTCATATCGCGTTCCCCGGTCACATGAAACGTGATTTCCAGCTCCATCTCGTCGATGATAAACGCTCTAGTAAAACTACCTAATGTGGTTAGCCCGCCTTTCCCTACTCCTACCAGACGACGTCGATCGCCGACCAATTCAATATCACTATCCAGCATGAGCAAAGTGTCATACCGCAGTAAGCACAGGTCACACCCTGTATCGACTAGAGCGGATAATGTTATATGGTTCCGCTTAACGTCTATCGGCATTCAGGCCGAAGTGCTCAAGTAGTCGGTCCTGTAGCGTGACTTTCCGTCCTGTAGTGGCCAGTCCTAACTCTAAAAATTTCTGTTTCAGTCCGGCTACGTTCAGTTCTAAAATTCCTTGTCTCTCCATGGTCAACCGTTGCCACTTACAAAATGCGTAAAATATCAAATCCTTAACCTGAACAGCAATCTAACAAACTTAATTATGACTGTTTAGGTCCTCGACCTAAATATATTGCATCACCCTAATACGCGTTTTGTCACTTCATGTAAGAGCACACAAACACATATATAAGTTACGGCTAACTTTCCAGCCGCTAACAATGAGCCCCACTGTACGGTAACTTAGTTGAGGGGAAGCTTAACGAAAGTTACTGTGCGGTGGGCTACATCCCTTTTCGTTTGTTAGCACTTTGTCACTTCTTAGAAGACCGGCTGAAAGGAGATATCGCAGCTGTCACACCTCGTTTGGTAAGCCAATTTTTGTGTATGAAAATATTTAAACGCACAGATGACTATAAATAAAACGACCTTTGATTTCACTGTACTAAAACCACTGTGTCTTTTATTTACTCTTATTTTTCGTTACATTAACTTTACGCTGGTGCGCTCCATCTTCGTGCGACGCCACCTGCGTAAATATTGGTCTGCGAGCCTAAAAAGTAACCAAATTATACAGTCCACATAGCATCACATCTGAGTTTTTCAACTGCGTCAACCGATCGCCACATTTTTCCACATTGGTCACAACAGCATCACGTTCGTCTACGTCTACGACAACCTGAGTTTTTCGCACCACAACCAACGTGCCACAAGAGCTATATCAAGCATTTTTCTTCGGTTTGCTACACAAGCTTAACCGGCTGTTCCTCAAATCAACGTTTTGTATTGCATCACAGCATCACGTTTGCATCACAGCACCACCAGTGTCAGCAACACATTTTTTAACAAACCAGCATATCGCACTACACGGCATATAACAACACATTAAGGTACGTGGTTGAATTTCATTGCACTTGTGTGTGTACGAATCTTACCCATAAAAAAAGCGCGCGTGATTATTTTGTAAAAATAAAAAGGGGAGAAAACTCAGTGCTTAATATTTTTCCGAAAACAAAAAAATATAGAACATTTTCACGTTTATTGGCGTATCGGCTAACATTAACGAATTANAAAAAATACCAATCGCATTTACCGAAGCACAAGATTGATAAAATTTATTCTTTTCTTGCAAAGCACACAATTTAGTTTTTTCTCATTTTACTGGCTTTCACTTTATTTGCATTTTATTAATCGCGTAACTTCAAGTATATTTTGCGAAACTCCTTTGGTTTCTTTTCACATTGCACTTGTCTATTATTAGTGGCGCGCTTGTACATATTGCTGATCACTTCATTGGGTGGTTTCCCCCATTTTATTTGTTTGTTGCACAAAATCACAGCCGCGCTTGAATAAACACAATTTTTTCATCAGAAATTTTAAATAAATTCCATATTGTGAATTTCAATTACGTATATCACATTTTTCGGTTAAGTTGGGTGGCGAGTGACTTGCACATTTTTTGTATATAGCACATATACATACGTAATTACGTATTCGACAGTCTTACTTGGCTGCAAAATAAATAAATCGTTATTTAAATATACAAGTTATCCTTTGTTGTTCTCATAAGAACTAGGCTTATTTCGGGCTAAGCGGTTAGTGGCAATACTTTCCTACAAATCGGCTATTTCTATTACTACAGAAAAATTTCTTTTCTTGCGTCCAATTGAGTGGTCTTTTGTTGTCAAAAATGGATACCTTTATTCGTCAGGCAGATTCAGTAGCAGAATTCGAATCTGACTACAATACTATGCAGCCATCAGAGCACACAAAGCACTCCTTAGCTTTCCAAAAGGATGAATTAAAGGATCTGTGGGAAAAGGTAAAGGGGTCTTATGATGAGCTTTGCGCATCAAAAGAGCTCGAAACCAAAGACCTGACATCGGTTAAAAAGAAGTATAAAAGCACCTACTTCAGTTTTTTGCGGTGCCAAGCAGCAATGGCTGATCTTTCATAGCAACTCGCAAAAACTGAAAAGGAAAGCGAATACAAGTCAGTTCGCGAGCTTAATATTCATCTCCCTCCTTGTAACACAGACATTTTTAAAGGAGATTATCTTTCGTGGCCATCGTTTAGGGATATGCTTACGGCTATATATATTCTCAATAAGCGCCTTACCCCAGTTGAGAAGCTGTATCACCTCCGGAAAAAGACGAAGGGGAGGCCAAGGAAATAGTGCAGAGATCCCCATTAACCAACGATGGCTTTGGTGCAGCCTGGAAAAATCTTTGTGACAGCTACGAAATAAATGTATCCTCGTCAACGCTCAGTTAAAGGTATTGTTTAATTTAAACGCAGTTGAGAGTGAATGCGGTAGCTCTATCAAGAAACTGCAACGCGACATAAATAATTGCATCTCGTCGCTTCAGTGTCATGAGATTGATGTTTCTAATTGGGATGCAATCTTATATCTTATAAATATTATAAATGTGAAAGTTTGTATGTTTGGCTGTTTGGGAAATCATCACGCGGAAACGACTACACGGATTTGCATGAAATTTTGTACGCAGATAGCCTATGGGCAAGATTGGTTAATAGGCTAATTTTTTAAGAGTTGCCACCTGTCAAAAAAGTTTCATTTATTTGATATGCGGGAACGACTGAATGGATTTGCATGAAAATTTCCACACAGATAGCTTATGATCTAGATTGGAAAATAGGCTGCTTTTCTTAAGAGTTGCCACCTGTTAAAAAAGTTTCATTAAATTAATACGCGGAAACGACTGAATGGATTTGCATGAAATTTTGCAAGCAGATAGCTTATGACCTACAGTGGAAAATAGGCTACTTTTTTAAGAATTGCCACCTGTTTGAAAATGAAATTTTGCTCAAAGATAGTTTATGACCTGGATTGAAAAATAGGCTACTTCCTTCACCGGTTTTCCGATCAGAACGAAATTTAGTACACTTACTACGGATTTCGGAAGGATGGTCTTAGACTGCAAGTAAGTAAGATAACTCAAGGCCCCTCCCATACTAATTGGAATTTTCATATTACATACATATCTCTGGAAGTATTTGTGGGAGAGAACTGAAACTTGGTATAGTGATATGTATGTGAAATCAATGTTGGCATTAATCGATTGATGTTTTAATTAGTTAGTTAATTCGATTAAATTCAATCTGATTACAGTTAATCATGATTAATTTTAATCCGACTAAACAGTTAAC
>NW_016158127.1:66796-67023 GCF_001687245.7 Rhagoletis zephyria
TTTTTCATTTATGCTAGCTTCTGATTGCTGGATATAAGAACAAAAAGTTTTACTTTGTTGTACGAATTTTTAAAAATTCGCATTTCCCTTAACAAAATATTTTTAATTGGAATAAAATCACAGTTTAATCTTCATTTCTTTCTTCTCAAACTGGAACTTCACTATGTGCATTAAAATTTGTTCATACTTACTTAGTGTCTACCTGGCAACACTGATGTAGTATTTAC
>NW_016158127.1:67123-68491 GCF_001687245.7 Rhagoletis zephyria
GTTTGAGTTTATTTTTAAATTTGCGCGGGACAAAGGTGTAGCTAGCAGATCGTATGTGAGAGTGCAGTGTATAAATGAATAGGAAGTATGCTTTTGAAATACCTTTCTCAGAGTGAACTTTTTCCCAATCCTCAAAAAGTAGCTTTTCATTTAACCCTTTCGCTATTTTGATGCCATATGGCGACATGCTTTTTTGAATACTCACAGATTTAATTGAGCTTATCTGAAATTATATTTTTATATGCAACGCTGTAATGGGAAGTTTTATAAACTATATTTTAATATGGTATTGTTATTTTTGTCCTTAGTAGATGAAAAATTTCAATTTCAAAACTTTACTAAAATATCGATTTTCTTCTGCTTAGAAAGGTCTACATTAAAATACTATATTTTACCAAATAACCCAATAAATTAAAAACAAATAAATATGCTATAGTCTCCAAAATAGTGCCAAATATTGCTAGAACTTGTAATTTAATTTAAAAAAGTGCTAATAAATGCGTGGTATATTTTTAAATGTGTATGATGCCATATGGCATCAATAATATTTGAAGGAGCTGAAATCCGTACCAGAAAATAACGATATATTCGTACTGGGAAATTGCAACTGGTAAATTTTTGTGGTGTTATTTAATTTGATTTGAATAAAATAAAATACCATATTAAAAAACCTTTGCATATTTTTGACACCAGTTAGTACAAATAATGCCATATGGCATCATTCCAAAAAACACTTTAGAATCGCATTTTGAAAAAAAATTAAATTGAATGTTATTATATAATGTATTAAGGATCATTTAATAAAAAAATTGGATTTTTAAAGCCCGAATCTAAAAAGATGTACCGAAAGGGTTAACAAAGCATAGTTTATTTTTGTTATTTGAGATTTATTTTTCTCGATCTTCTTGACGTAACAGAAATTTTCAAGTTTAGTGCCAGTCATAGTGTGATCAGTGATTTGAAGATCCAGATTTAAGCTGGTACAAGAATAGATACCACTTAATCGGCAAAAAACATGATCCAGGCAAGTGCCAGAAGAATTCCTTGTTGGCTCATCTAGGTATGAAGCAAACCCATGACTGGCCATCAGAGTCAGGTAATTTTCCAACACTGCGTTCGATTGTAAAATATCCAAATTTAAGCCACCTAAAATAACCGCATTACTTGCTTTCTCATTGTATAAAAAGCTTGAGAATTCCTCAAAAAAGAACTGACCAGATTCTGAGTGACGTCTGTAGACACAGATTAGACTTATTTCCTTGTTATTAATTTTTAGTAAAACTTTTAACACATCCGCACTCAACAAATTATACCTAAATATCTCGTAATCAAATATGTTACGCACAAAAACTCCTACTCCACCTGCAG
>NW_016158127.1:74242-82881 GCF_001687245.7 Rhagoletis zephyria
ATTTTATTTTTAATATTTTTATTGAGCTTTGTACCACGATTGTTTATTAGGAAAAATTGAAAAAGCAACAAAGTCTAAGCGGTAGAAGTTATAGCACTATTTCGGAGATCACCACATCTCCTCATCAGACTTCTTTTTCTAGACTTCAGCAGGGATCGAACCTGCGAATTCGATGTTCAAAGTCAGAAGCGTTAACCACTGAGCTATGTACATCCCATTTCCGTTGCACCATTCCCATTGCATCATTTCCGTGTGCAGTTTCCGTTGAATTTGCCAATTTACTCCCAACCAACCGACCGCCGCTAAAGAAGTTTCACTTCAATAAATGTATTCAATTCTGCCAAACGCCGTTTTCTTGTTGAGAAGAAATGGGAGGAAAGAAGCCATTTTGGTAGGTTTTTGAACCCGCTCTTGGTAGGAAAGAAAGTTTTTCAGTGGGAACTCTGGTTACAATGCATCCTTGGTACGTAACATGTACTTATGTATATAATTCATATAACCAAAAAATGTTAAATGATCTCATTCTGTGCCTAAGACTGTACCTGCATTTGTTTATTTCTTGTTTGTTTTAAAATGTACAAAGTACATATATGTATGGGTGACTTCCAAAACGTATCAATACAATGTTTGGGTATTATTATACTGCGGTATTCAAACTGTTTGTATATGCAGAGGTGCGACACATTGCAACCATATACATTGCATATTTTAAATATTCAATATAGCAATGAAAAATTTTTCTGAATTTTCCATTTTTAAAACACCAATGGTAACCAATAATAAACGAAGCATCAACTTTGTTTCTGATGCGCTGATTGCTCCAGCGATGCGTTTTGGTAACTTTTCGGAGGTGTTTTGGAACAGTATACATGGTCAATATTTTGTAGTTTGGCGTTATGGAACATTATACTTTGTACGTATGCAAAGCAATTAACGTTTTGGAAGTCAGCCTATGTATGTATGTAAATGTTTTGTATTCGAAACATTTAATATTAAATAAATATATTGGCTGCGTTTCCTTATACATTCCGGATAATCCCATTTCACAGCCGGAACAAACAGAATACGTTTGAAATATATATGATATGTTAAATCATCAGGAACATTCTAAAGAATAAGTAAACAAAAAAGTTTATTCCAAACGTTCAGAATGAATAAAGAAATGCAGCCATTGTAATGCTTTCAGAATGATTTTTTGTAATTGAAATTTATTTGGAGGTTGTAAACGACTTTGGTCGGATTCGGGAAGAACATTGGAAGGAAAAAAATGTTAGTGGCAACGCTGATCGTGACTAAATAACCCGCACGAATGGCGAAGCTTACGCTGTCGCCTCCCCGCCCATACGATCAGCGGTTAGGGAGAAACTTTAAATCTAAAACCTAATTCTGGCACCGGACACGCTTTACTTAACAAGGATTCGAAAATTTAATTTGACAACTTCGAATTCGTTCCACCACAATGAGCTACATAATAAAAATACAAATTCAGTTAATTTCTTCGTTATTTGAAATATTAAAAAAATTAGGCAATCGTGAAAAATTACCATCTCTCTTTTCGATAAAAAAAAAAATAATTATTGAAATCGGTTCACGTTGTCCAAAGTTACAGCATGCATAAAACAAATATTCCGACGAATTGATAATCTCCTCCTTTTTTGAAGTTGGTTAAAAATGTTTCAGTTCTTTGCTAGTTTTATGCAATTAAAGTGCAATTTATGAAAGTTTAAAACGTTTCTTTTATTTATTACATACTGTACATAAAACTTGCATAAACGTATTATCTGAACCGAATTTTTTAGTATTTTCAGGTTATATATCTTCAGTGAAATAACACACACGGCAGTATCGTAAAATTTGCTTTATTTCACTTTTAAATGGGAAATAACACCAAAATCTGAGTTTTGCTTTGCTTATTTATTTTATATATATAAAATCTTTCTTCTCGCTCTAATTACTTTACCTGGTATAATTTCGCCATGGCATGGAACAAACAAAAGTTGCCGTTCCTGGTAGCAGCATATGTATAACGCAGAGAATATTGTTTAAGTTTTATCTTCAGTTAAAATTTCTGCATTATTATCACTTGCTATATCCGAACTATGGGACTTCGTTTACAAAGGCGGAGCGAACATGTGGTACGAAATAGTGACGTAAAAAGATGCAAAATTTTATCTACCCTCAGCAGTTGGGATGAATTGCGTAATAAACAGGTGAAGTAGTAAAACTGCTTTCTCGCTATATTTTCTGAAATTCGTCTGCCTTGTAGTCGCCTTTTATAGGCAAATTTTCAAATAATTCAGTGTCAAAAACTTTATTTTCTCTCTAATATTACTTCACCTGGTATAATTCCACTTTCAAAATTGTAGACTTACAAATCCGTCCATTTAACTTGTTCATGTATGTACTACTTTCTGTCAAAGGTAACACGTATGTATGCGCTATTTTGCTTTATTACTCAATTGTTAAGTTTAAAAGTTGGTCTTATTGCTCAACGAGACATGAAATAAAGCAAATTTGTGTTATTTCACATTCAATTGGGAAATAACACAAATTTGCGGTTTTGCCGTTTGTGTTATTTAAGTAAATAAGGAGAGAAAAGTTTGCATTTATAAATCATATTTTTATTTTATTTTCAAGATCGAGGAACTGATTGAGGAAGTACCCAACCGAACTTCCAGTGGAAACGAGCTTGTACTTACCGTCGAAAGCAAACCGGTTAAACCGAAATATAAACGTAAATCAAAAACATTTCCCCAAGCTCTTCATGAAAGTATGCAGCAGATCAAACCCATGTTCAAAAAACCATTATTGGGTCATTCTATTCACGTGTACGCTTTGCAATTTTGTATTTTTCTTGGGTATGTATTAGTGTTTTGTTGTTATTAACTTCAATGAAAAAGTGTCCAATTACAGTTTAAATACCATTCGACTTTGGCTACCTCAATTATTCGCATCGATCGGTGAATACGAAGCTCTAGATACCTCCAATAAGGGCTCAGCGAATCTGTGTACGATTCTCGAGTACAGCGTGAATAAAACATCAATGACTAATGATTTTAAAGACAAATGCAGTGAAGTAAGTGTGAACCAGTTCTGCCCGTTATCATTAGATATGTACTATTTTCATTTGTTGGTTTGGAGATGAACCGGCTTCGGTGCTCTACCATCTTCAGCTCAATTTTTCATTAGTTCGATTTTTTTGTCCTTGACAAAATATTTTTTTATTTTCACTTTTATTCCAACATAGGTTGATAAAAAAAAATAACTGAAAAAAATATAATATTTCACACAAACAGGGTTGAAATTTTGAAATTCCTGCCCGTGTTTTGTTTGTAAGTCAAATATTAGTGGCATGGTGCTACTATGATAGCACCGCCGAGTAATCATAGTCAACTTATGTACAGTAGTCGAAAAAATTATAGCCGCACCAAATTTTGACAAGTTTTAAAGTATTATTTTTGTTTTTATTTAATTTTGGTTAGTTTTTTATAGTTCATTCTTTACCAACATCCGTATAAATACAAGTTTAAAGGCAGTGTCACACGTTTGGGAATTTGCCGAAATTCGGTACAAATCGTATCCCAATTTTTTTTTATTTTGTACCAATACACATTAGGTCAAATGACTACTTTTTGTGTGCGAAATTAATAGCAGCTAAAATATTTTATTTATTTATTTATTTATTTAAAGAAAGGGGTTGCATCTGTAAGACTTTTTTTCTTTTATAGCACATCAACTGGTTGGTAGTTACACAAAATTTAATTCCTTAACATTACGCTGCGTAAACTTAAAACTAAGAGTTCGGAATACTGAAAAAATTAATATATATATATTTATTTAAAATACTTAATACTAAATCATCAAATAAAAAGAGAAAAACAAATAGAAATAAACTAATTTATTAAAATTAAAATTAAACTTACCGCTAAACATTATAAATTAAAAGTCGTCGTTTTTATTAAATACACAATTGGAACACAGAAATTTGATTAACTAGGAGAACAGAGAGAGAGACAGAGAAAATAGAACAGCCATATCACAATCACATTCATCATAAATTATTAAAATAATTATGAATTATCTCCTTGTAGTTACCCCTATTCATAACAGCCTTGAAAGATTCAGGGATGGAATTCCAGAGCCTCACAGCATTAACGAAGAACAGCCTTGATGAGGGTAAGTAGGAGTATTTAGGGAGAATCAGGTTATGATGCCTGCTTGACCTTGTTAATTTTAACTTCTCGTATAGGTACCGTGGGGTTTGGAATTCTACTAGCTTGAGCAGNATTATTTTTGTTTTTATTTAATTTTGGTTAGTTTTTTATAGTTCATTCTTTACCAACATCCGTATAAATACAAGTTTAAAGGCAGTGTCACACGTTTGGGAATTTGCCGAAATTCGGTACAAATCGTATCCCAATTTTTTTTTATTTTGTACCAATACACATTAGGTCAAATGACTACTTTTTGTGTGCGAAATTAATAGCAGCTAAAATATTTTATTTATTTATTTATTTATTTAAAGAAAGGGGTTGCATCTGTAAGACTTTTTTTCTTTTATAGCACATCAACTGGTTGGTAGTTACACAAAATTTAATTCCTTAACATTACGCTGCGTAAACTTAAAACTAAGAGTTCGGAATACTGAAAAAATTAATATATATATATTTATTTAAAATACTTAATACTAAATCATCAAATAAAAAGAGAAAAACAAATAGAAATAAACTAATTTATTAAAATTAAAATTAAACTTACCGCTAAACATTATAAATTAAAAGTCGTCGTTTTTATTAAATACACAATTGGANATAGAAATAAATTAATTTATTAAAATTAAAATTAAAACTTACTGCTAAACATTATAAATTAAAAGTCGTCGTTTTTATTAAATACACAATTGGAACACAGAAATTTGATTAACTAGGAGAACAGAGAGNAGGAGTATTTAGGGAGAATCAGATTATGATGCCTGCTTGACCTTGTTAATTTTAACTTCTCGTATAGGTACCTTGGGGTTTGGAATTCTATTAGCTTGAACATAAATATACAATTTCTAGCGGATAGGTAATTAAAAATGCTGCATCCCAGAATTCTGGTTCTCCACGAAGAGATGTGGTCATATTTTCTTAAGCCATAGACATAACGCGTAACATTATTAAACGCAACATCTATTTTATGAGACGAAATAGAATCAAGTTTGCTATAAACAAGCTCAGAGTACGTTATTTGCGGTACAATGAGTTGAATAGCTAACTTTCTTCTTGTCTCCAAAGGTGTAAATGACGCTGACATTCGTAGTCTGCGTAAAACAACATACGCATTACTTACAACTTCATTTATGTGANAAAAATTAATATATATATATTTATTTAAAATACTTAATACTAAATCATCAAATAAAAAGAGAAAAACAAATAGAAATAAACTAATTTATTAAAATTAAAATTAAACTTACCGCTAAACATTATAAATTAAAAGTCGTCGTTTTTATTAAATACACAATTGGAACACAGAAATTTGATTAATTAGGAGAACAGAGACAGAGACAAAGAAAATAGAACAGCCATATCACAATCACATTCATCATAAGTTATTAAAATAATTATGAATTATCACCTTGTAGTTACCCCTATTCATAACAGCCTTGAAAGATTCAGGGATGGAATTCCTGAGCCTCACAGCATTAACGAAGAACAGCCTTGATGAGGGTAAGTAGGAGTATTTAGGGAGAATCAGATTATGATGCCTGCTTGACCTTGTTAATTTTAACTTCTCGTATAGGTACCTTGGGGTTTGGAATTCTATTAGCTTGAACATAAATATACAATTTCTAGCGGATAGGTAATTAAAAATGCTGCATCCCAGAATTCTGGTTCTCCGCGAAGAGATATGGTCATATTTTCTTAGGCCATAGACATAACGCGTAACATTATTAAACTNTAAATATACAATTTCTAGCGGATAGGTAATTAAAAATTCTGGATCCCAGAATTCTGGTTCTCCACCAAGAGATGTGGTCATATCTTCTTAGGCCATATACATAACGCGTAACATTATTAAACTCAACATCTATTTTATGAGACGAAATAGAATCAAGTTTGCTATAAACAAGCTCAGAGTACGTTATTTGCGGTACAATGAGTTGAATAGCTAACTTTCTTCTTGTCTCCAAAGGTGTAAATGACGCTGACATTCGTAGTCTGCATAAAACAACATACACATTACTTACAACTTGATTTATGTGGTCAGAACAGCTTAACATAGAATTGACAACGAAACCTAAATTTTTTATTTTGTCAGTAAACATGAGGGCACTATTACCAACAAACAGTTCTGGAATATCTTCCACAGTACTACACTATTACTAATTGGCAACACATATGACTTATCAGCATTTAGACAAAGACAATTATCACGAGCCCATTGCGAAATTGCTGACAGGTCACTATTAATTTTGAAACACAAATCTTCCACAAGACCAACATGACTGGACAAGTACAATTGAATGTCGTCAGCATATGCGTGGATATTGACATACTGACACACAGAGAAAACATCATTAACAAAAAGTCTAAAAAAAGAGGACCAAGGACAGAGCCCTATGGTACACCGGAGACAACATTACAAGACATTGAGGAAGCAGTCTTGCCCGTCACCTTTTGCGTTCTCCCCGCAAGGTAGCTGGTCATAAGTTTAATAGAGCTGTCAGAAAATCCAAATAAATATTTAAGATTTTTGCAAAGAAGGTCATGATTTACTAAGTCAAATGCTTTAGAAAAGTCCAGGAGGCAAAGAAGAGTTAAATCGCTATTGTCAAGTCGTATCCTTATGTCATCAAGAATTTTCTGCATAGCCGTAGTGCAGCTATGCTTAGCTCTAAACCCTGACTGCAGTGGGGATAACAAATTATTTTCTTGAATATATAATGAAATTTGCGCTACCATCAGTGACTCACACACTTTCGAAAACGCTGGCAATATACTTATCGGCCTATAATCACTGGGGCTAGTAGCAATACTCTTTTTGGCAATAGGGATTATTACATCCTTCTTCCATTCTGTTGGGGAGTATGATGTTGTGAAGCAGTGATTGATAACATGGGTTAGTGTGCCCAGAATAACATGGGTTAGTGTGCCCAGAATAAATGGCAGCACAATCTTCAAAAATTTCAAAGATATGCCATCGTCACCAATGGCATTGGACTTGATACCCACTACAGACTTCAAAACTTCTGCCTCAGTTACTCCGCCAAATTCAAATGATAAAATTGTTAGTAAAGTTTTGAGCTGGAGGACTATTACTGCTCTTACTGGCACTAGTGAAATAATTATTTTGTACGCTAGGGTCAATTTCACATTCAGACTTAAGTTTTCCGTGCATATTTAAGTTTTTCAGATTGCGCCACAAGTCGTTTGATGGTAGGGACGGGTTCAATTTAGAGTTACAGAACAGTCGTTTCGCACGTCTTATAATGGCGGTAGCTTTGTTTCGTGCTATTTTGTACTGTGAACAAGCAAAGTCAGTATTGTTTCGTCTCCATTTTGCATGTACTTTATTTCGAACTTTTATAGCGGAGCTGACTTTATTATTATACCAGGGACAAGAACTAGCCTGAAGAGCACGTAATGGAACATGATCATAATATAATTTGGTCAAAGTTTTGTTTAGAAAGTCAAGTTTTGCATCTACAGTTTCAACGTACCAACAGTCATTCAAGTTAACATTTGACAGAATAGTAAACAGATCACTAACATTTACAGATTTCAAATCACGATACATAAAAGTAACACTTTCAACAGTACTATTAAACGCAACATCTAATGCAGAGAAAATTAAGTCATGGTCAGAAAATAAAAAACATTTGGTCGAATTTAAGAACATGGTGTAGACTAGATGTGATAATAAGATCTAATAGGCTAGGATGCGAATTGTTGGCATATCTTGTTGGTACGAGTTTATTGACTACCTCAAGACCTGCAGCAAATACATGGTCAAGTAGGTTAGTGGCATAAGAGTAATTTAAGAGGAGATTAACATTGAAATCACCACATATAACATAACGCTCATATTCAATCAAAAACATAGATAACTCAACAAAAAACGAATCTAACACGCAACACCTATGGGTGACACGCATCTTTGTTACACCGTCCGAAAGTTCAACAATAATGAATTCAGTATCAGAGTTATGCGATACTGCTAACAGCCTCATTTTTAGAGTAGATCTGCAATAAATTGCAACACCTCCCCCTTTCTTAGTTGTTCGATCGCACCGCAAAAGATTATAGTTAGGGATGTGATAGTAGAAGTCCGAAGTATTAGGATTGAACCATATTTCTGAGACGCAGATAACATCTACGCCGGACTCCACAAAAATATTCCTAACATAGTTCAGTTTATCCCTGCTAAGGCTTCGCGCGTTAAAATGCACGATATTAAGGCCACTCGACTGTGTACACATAATATTAATTAAAGTCTTATGGGGCTCCTCAATGCTGAAAGCAGAATTCCTAGCGGGGTTTATACCAAACATACTGAGCTGGAGAAAGAGCAACTACAAAGTGCATTGAACATATAAAAACATAAATGCATGTGATTGAAATAAATCAAAGTAGAAAAGAATATAGCATAATAGG